>NW_005873410.1:0-24518 GCF_000147115.1 Myotis lucifugus
TAGAGAGTTAGAAACATTGATGAGAAAGAAACATCGATCAGCTGCCTCCTGCACACCCCCCACTGGGGATGTGCCCGCAACCAAGGTACATGCCCTTGAACGGAACTGAACCCGGGACCCCTCAGTCCACAGGCCAACACTCTATCTACTGAGCCAAACCGGTTTCGGCTTGGGCTACTCTTTTGTTTTCTCTTGCTGTGCCTTTAAGTTCCACTCACATGTTTTAAATTCACCAGTAAAGGGTGAGCCCATGGAGCCCTAGGCCTCCCACCCGCAACCCCAATAAAAAGAGAGCCCCAGCTCCTCTCTCGCGCGCTCTCTCTCCCCCCCCCCCCCAACCTTGCTGTGTGGCCCCAGGTGTGCGACGTAATTCCCAGGCCTTGTGAGTGATAAGCCTGCATCTTCTTCCTGGTGGTTACTGCTGAAGGGAAGGGTGTCTTGCAATCATAAGAAGAACCCCAAGGGCTGGCCCAGCCCCAACATTGGTTATTGACAGGCTGAGACCAACAGACGTGTCTCCACGTGTGTCCGTGTCATTGGGCCCTTTTACCCACAACCAGGACACTGGATCCATGAACATGGTATAGATTTTGGGTTTTTTTATGTTTAGAGAGAGAGGAGGAGGAGGAGAGAAGGACAGGGCTATCGTTATGATTGTATTCGTGTGTAGTGACCCCCATATTTCAATATTAAGTTGTAACCCTGTGTGAGACCCACAAAACCCGAGTGTACTTTCCCAAATAAGTGAACGCCCAGAACTTGTACCCTCAGACCAGTGATGGCGAACCTATGACACGTGTGTCAGAGGCGACACACGAACTCATTTCTTTGGTTGATTTTTCTTTGTTCAATGGCATTTAAATATATAAAATAAATATCAAAAATATAAGTCTTTGTTTTACTATGGTTGCAAATATCAAAAAATATTCTATATGTGACGCGGGCACCAGAGTTAAGTTAGGGTTTTTCAAAATGCTGGCACGCCGAGCTCAAAAGGTTCGCCATCCCTGGGTTAGACCCATATCGCACCAGTGCAGCGCACCACAGCTGGCGGCCACCGATAAGGACCCTGGTGTTTACTCGACCCCATAAAAGCCCCGGACTTTTGACACCCAGTGTCTCCTGCCCCGAGAGAGGACGCCACGTCGCTCTGCGAGACGGCCCTCAGCCCCGGCCGCTCCTGTCTTCGTCCTTGTCGGTGTGCATGGCCGGGTGGCCGCGCCGGTGCTAGGATCCCCTCACAGTGACGGCGAACCTTTGGTTTGATATGATTCACATCCACTTGTTGATGACAAAAATCAAGTCGTTAAGAATAAGATTGTTTGCCCTGGCTGGTTTGGCTCAGTGGCCAGAGCTTCGGCCTCTGGACTGAAGGGTCCCAGGTTCGATTCTGGTCCCGGGCACATGCCTGGGTTGTGGGCTCCATCCCCAGTAGGGGGCGGCGTGCAGGAGGCAGCCGATCCATGATTCTCTCTCATCATGGATGCTTCTCTCTCTCTCCCTCTCCCTTCCTCTCTGAAATCAATAAAAATCTGTTTAGAAAAATAAAAGAATAAGATCGCTGTTGCGGTCAAGCGGAAAGAAGTTAACTAGAAGAGGACGCTCTGCTGGGAGAAGGCGTGAGCCTCCACGCGGGCCGCGTCAGAACAAAGTCTTGCACGCGAGACTTATTGTTCCGAGGCAGAACTTTCCTTGACGTGATGAATAGTCCATGAGGGCATAGAAAGTTCAGGGGAGGGTGCAGCAGCAGGTGGAAAGGGTCTTTGTATAACATAGGAAATTAATAGTGTAATGTATAACTTAGCTTTGATGATTTCATAAAGCATGTTTGTTAATCATTGTCACTTGCTGTACCCCATTGTTATTTGCTGTGCTCACCCCCAATAAAAGCCAGAAGGGATCAGAGGATCTTGGCTATTCGCCTGAGCGAGCGGTAGCCCTCTGCTTCTCCGTATCCTGTCGTCCGACTCATCTCTGCGCCTCCGTTCACCAAGAACATCAATATCTGGCGCCACGAACAAACGGGGACCAGGGGTGAGTCTAAGGGGCGTGGGACCGAAAGGGAGATGCCAGCGAGAGTACGCGGAACTTTCAGCAATAGAAGCAGAGCATGGGGACTAGCCCGTCGATGCAGAGTCAATATATCGCTGTCTTGAGATCATTGTTAAAGAGTTCAGGGGTAAAAGTGAAGAATGAGGCTTTTAAAAAATTGTTTGAGGCAATTCAGCAGCACTGTTGTTGGTTTAACCCAGAAGGAAAACAGCAGTTAAATCTTAAGTTGTGGAAACAAATTGGAAGGTCATTAAGAAGGGCTCACCAACAGGGAAATGCTATAGAGGCTGATGGATGGGCTGTTTTTAATTTAGTAACGTTAGCTTTACAGCCTTTTCAGTCTGATTCTGAAGATTGTGAAGAAATTCCTATGAAGTCACAAAGTGCTGCTCCAGGAGCTGAATGTTTCAATCCTGAGCCTCTCCCTCCTGGGAAATCACTACCACCCGAGCCGCTCCCGTTAGAGGTCACTGAACCGAGGGAGTCAAGTAAAGGACAGAAAGCTAGGGATAAAAATGAAGTAGGGGGTTATGAAAGAATAACCTCAGCCAGCGATTCAGAGCTGGATGATTCATCTTCTGCTGGTTCGGAAGATGATTATTGCCCTCGCCCTAAGTTAAGGAAAAAAAGAGTGGCGAGAAGGGAAACGGAGATGAAGGAACTTTTAGGGAGTTTAAAAGAATTATTACTTACAGTAGTAAGGAAAAGAAAGAAAATAAAAGCCCTCAGGAGTTGGCTGCACCGCCGCCGAAAAGTGAAAAGTAAAGCGGCACTAGCCATTAATCTGGCGTTAGCAGCTGAGCCTCCACCTACCTCCTGAGGACACGAAGAGCTGCTAATGCTCAATATCCTCAAGAGTTTTATATATTATTAATTATAATATTATATATAATTATATATTATTAATTTTATGTATTAATTAATATAAAATTAATTTATACAGATTATAAATTAATTCCTTATACTTGGAATGCTATAGCTAAGGCAGTATTAGCCCCAGGGCAATAGCTGCAATTTAAATCCTGGTGGAGGGAAGAAGCCAGGAGAGTGGCGATGATTAACGCCCAAGAAAACCCACCTGGATGTAATTTTGACCAGTTAACAGGAACTGGAACAGCAACAGGTGCTGTTAGAGGATGCTGTTATGGCACAAATTAGAACTTGTTGCTTAAAGGCTTGGTCAAAAATAGAGGAGGCTAGCATCCCGGTCCAATCATTTTCTAAAGTTATATAAATAATGTTAATATAATAATAATAATAATCTTATTAAACTCTTATATAAATAATTAATAATAATTCTAATCTTCTTGCTGATGCATTAAAAACTGCAATTCCCATCCTGCTAAATGCTATGGATGTGGGAAAATGGGACATATGAAAAAAAAATTGTCTGAAGGCAAAAGTCCCACAAGGGAAAGCTAAACATGCTCCCGGAGTTATTAATACAAATTATGAAGGAGAAATATTAGTTATGATGTCTGCTTCTGGTATTATAAATATAAAGGCTGGAGAAAAAATGGCACAGTTATTATTACTTCCCTATAAACAAATAGGGCATACAGCACCAGTTAAGCTAACTAGAAGATTTAGTAGCACAGGAAAAAAGGTTTTTTAGCATACAGTCTTGGGAGGCCAAAGACCTCAATTTTTACAGTTTATTCCCAGAGGGAATAAAAATTATCAATCTAGTGGATTCTAGGGCTGATGTAACTATAATTTTTACTTTACACTGGCCTCCATCTTGGCCGGTACATAAGGTGAAATGCAACTTTTACAGGTTGTAAACCTCACAGAAATTTTGCAAAGCTCTAATGTACTTGAATATCAAGGGCCTGAAGGACAAAAAGGCAAAATACAGCCATGTGTTGCCTCCATTGCACTATCTTTGTGGGGAAGAGATCTTTTACAACAATGGGGGGGCTACAATTACTATACCTTCTTTACAGAAAGGTCATAGACAAATGATTTGTCAAGCTGGTGCTGGCGTCACTGGCGCGCGTCAGTGTTCAGGACCAAAATTTATAGAGGGGGCCACTTCAAAGCGCTACGTCCTACCATTAAAATGAAAAACAACTAAACTAGTATAGGTAGAGCAATGGCCCCTAACAAGAGAAAAGTTGGAAGCGCTCCAAATTATTATCAAAAAACAAATACAATTAGGGCATATAGAAGCCAGCTCTAGTCCATGGAATTCCCCTGTCTTTGTTATAAAGAAAAAAACCAGATAAATGGAGAATGTTAACGGATTTAAGGAGGATTAATGAGATTATTAAACCTATAGAACCTTTACAACCTGGAATTCCAAATCCAGCATTCAAGCCTTTGCTGTAATGGGTAAGCCCCGAGCCATTAAAACTGACAATGGCTCAGCATATTTATCAGGTAAGTGTCAACAATTTTTTCAACAATTAGATATTAAACATATTACAGGAATTCCTGGAAACAGTACAGGTCAAACAATTATTGAACAACAGAACCAAACCCTTAAGGAAATGCTACAAAAACAAAAAGGGGGAGAAGAGCTGGTATCAGGCCAGGCTCCCCGACGAAGATTATTAAGAGCTCTATTTACTTTAAATTTTTTAAAATTTGAATACAGATGCAGTGTCAGCTGCCGAGATGCATTGGGGACATAAAAAGGAGGTCCCGGTAGAACAACCTATTATGTATCAAGATGTCACTACTAATCAATGGTGCCCGACTACCGTTTTAAGGTGGGGTCGAGGCTATGCTTATATTTCCACAGGAACTAAGAAGTTCTGGATTCCTGATAAAAGAATCAAGCTAAGGCATGGCGAGCAAGAGGAAGCGTGACAAGACGGGGCTGGAAGGCCGGCTTGCGCAGTTAACCATCCAAGAAGGACAAACAATTCGCACGCGGTTGCCTCGCACCTGAAACACTTCTCCACCGACATGGGGACAGGTGAAACACCTATGCCAAGAAGGGGAACGCCTTGTGACTGCCCATGGAAGGCCCTGTGACTAATGACTCTAATTGGATGCCTGGACCTTTTGATGATCGTGGGCCTTTGAAACCAGATGCCGGAATGCCTGTGTGCCTGGGACTGGGTGATCATTGTTTGCAATTGGGTTTTAAAGCCTGGTTGAATGTGGCTAAAAGCACCAGTAATCCTTAAAAGGACCAGTCCAATGGAATCAAACTACTGGAGAAATATCTTGTTTTAATTGTACTTTGTTAACCTGTGTAAATAACTCTACTTTTTAATCACAATAGAGAAAGCTTGTATCTATTGGGAGCCAGAACAGGAGTATGGTTACCTGTACAGATGGACCGACGATGGCAGGAAAGTTCTCTAGCTGGAGCTCTCCAAGCCATTGCAGAAGAAATATTAAAAAGGTCAAAAAGGTTTATTGGCATACTAATCGCTGCAATTCTAGGATTGATTGCTGTGACTGCAGCTGCAGCAACAGCTGGGGTGGCATTGCAGCAATCAGTCCAAACTGCTACTTTTGTTCAGGAATGGCATAAAGATTCAGAACAGTTATGAAGTTCTCAACCGAAAATTGATAGTAAAATTAATGAACAAATAGCCGATCTTGAACAAACAGTAGCTTTATTATGGGGACCAAATTGTGAGCCTGCAAAGGCGATTACAATTAAAATGTGATTGGAACCATACTGGTCTGTGTATCACCCCTGTGCCTTACAATGAGACAGCTTTTCCTTGGGATAAGGTTAAGAAACCCTTATTGAATCATGGCCATTTAACACAAGAAATTATCGATCTTCAAGACATTTCAAAAAAGATTCAAGGAGATAACCGGACAGCAAGTTTTTACAAGGTCTTATAAATGAGATACAGAATATGAATCCTATTCCACATATTCAAGCATGAATGGGAACCTCCTCAGGGTTGTTATTGCTAGTATTAATACTTTGCTTTGTTCTATTTTTAGTCTGCAGAACATCCCATAAAGCCGCAGCGGTGAACAATTAACGCAATGCTATTTTTTATGTCATGCACCTGAAGCAAAACAAAAAAGGGGGGAAAAATCTGCTGGGGATATGCAAATCTGCTGGGGGCGGGGTCAGGCCCTGCGCTCCGAGGGGTCGGGTCCCGAGGGAGGGCAGGGGTGCGGGTCCCGGGGGTCCCCTTCCCGCGGGGCTCCTCCTCCTCCCCCTAACCCCCTAACCGGTCCATTTGGATGAAGGGGGTGGGAAGCAGGTAGGCAGTGCCTGGGCGGGACGCCCCCCGCCCCCGCCTGCCCCGCCCGATCCCACCCTCCTCCCGGGGCGGGGGAGGGGCGTCTGCATGGGTTTATTTAGTTCTTCTGGTTCGTTCGGTTCCAGAGCTCGTGTTCCCGCTCCGCAACCCTCTGGCGCCTGAATGAGCTCGTGCGCGGCGCCAGAAGCCGGTGCTGCTGGGATGGTGAGTGTGCCCGCCGCGCGGCGCTCCAGCCCTGGGCGGACCGGACCGGACCGGGCAGCCGGGAGCTGGGTCTGCAAAATCCGAGCCTCCGCGGGGACCAGAGGGCGGCGGGGAGCGGCCCACGTGCTGCGCCGAGTGCCCCTCCCCTGGGGGGCGGGGCGGGGGTGCAACCACCCGGCAAAACGCCCTGGACCCTGGCGACACTCCGAGGGCGGCGGGCGCCGAGCTGTGCGGTTTGGCTGCAAACACGTGTCGGGGGATTGGCGTCGGGGGTGAGGAGGGTGAGCTGGGAGCTCCGGGCCGGCGGAAAGGGCTGCCTGCGACCCTCCAGAGAAAGGGCCTCGGGTGTGAGTTGGGTCCGAGGGGCACGTGCCTCCTTGGGGTGAACGGAGGCTCCCGCGGAGGGAGTTTGCAAAGGGACCCGGGGAAGCGGGTGGCCGGGGAGTCGGCTGCCAGGCGCGGCTTCCTTCTGCGGGGCTCGCCCCAGCGGCCCCGCCGGATGCCCGTTCCCTCCCTTCCCCGCGGCCCCGAGCAAAGGCGCAGGAGATCCCCGGGGAGGAAACTGGGGCCCCGGCTGTATTGCGTGGAGACCGCGCGCCACGGGGACCTGCCTGATCCAGGGAGGGTTGGGGTCCTTTCATTGCGGGTGGGGGGGGGGGGGCGGAAAGGCTCGATTTAAACGAAGCCGCCGCTGATAGGCGCCGGCTGAGCGGTTGGCTGAGGGTTTATCATCCCGGCTGGCTGTTTCCTTGGAAACCACAAACTCAAGATAGCGGCTGAATGCCGGCCCCTTATCTCAAAGTCCGGCTTCTCTGGGCCCGGGACTTAGATGCCCCAGGCAAGTGTGGGAGGTCCCTTTCTTTTTCTCTTTTCTTTTCTTTTTTTCTTAATATGGAATTTGCGTGTCATCCTTTTGCGCAGGGGCCATGCTAATCTTCTCTGTATCGTTCCAATTTTAGTGTATGTGCTGCCCAAGCGAGCACGGGAGGTCCCTCTCTTGCTGTTATGATGCACACAGCCACCTTTGAGGTAGGCGAGGATTTTTACAACTTCGAGAAACAGGGTCCCGGGAAGAACCGCGGCTGGGTGTTCGGGTATCGACGTCAATATCTGAATCTTTGGATTCCAAAAATGTGGTTGCATATCTCTCGAGAAATGGAATTGGTATATTTAAGATACAGAAGCACCGTTCCGACTGGAAGAATACGGGTTGTTTGTGGCCCTAGAGAATTTTGAGGTGACAGGGCCGTTTTAGCTGTGCTAGAAACCAAAATCCAACCGTTTAAAGAGCAAATGAGCCCGGCCGGCGTGGCTCAGCGGTTGCCTATTAATCAATGACTCAGAAGGTTACAGTCCGATTGATTCCCGGTGTGGGGCGTGCAGGAGGCAGCCCATCAAGGGTTCTCTCTCATCATTGATGTTTCTCTCTGAAATCATTCAAAATATGTTTTTAGCCCTGGCCGGTTTGGCTCAGTGAGTAGAGCGTCGGCCTGCGGACTGAAGGGTCCCGGGTTCGATTCTGGCCAAGGGCACATGCCTGGGTTGTGGGCTCGATCCCCAGTGTGGGGCGTGCAGGAGGCAGCCAATCAATGATTCTCTCTCATCATTGATGTTTCTATCTCTCTCTCCCTCTCCCTTCCTCTCTGAAATCAACAACGATATATTTTTTAAAAGTGTATATATATATATATTTTTAAAGATTATAAAGAGCAAATTAAGTGGTTTGTGAATGGGTCAGCATCCCACCCAGCTACCGGCAGGGCCCCAAGGGCTGTACCAAATGGGAGGCTCTTCTAGGAAGCAGGGTGGGGCGAGGGAGCTGCTGATAAAAGAAAAGAAAGGTTCTTTGGGGGCGGGGCCATCTCTTTGAGGGAAGGGAATGGGAGCTATTTTGATCTTGCACTTTGCCACTCTGGATGTGGGCCCTGGAGGAGGCAGGTGCTTGCTTGCTCAGAAACATTCCGCCCCGGTTGAGCAAATTGCGGGCGGATCACGAGAATTCTCGTGTTTTCATATTACACTGTGTTTTACAAAGTATCATACTTTCAAAAAGATATTAGCTTGTAAGAACATGTAACAAATAACTTCAAAATTACACTGTGTTTTACAAAGTATCATACTTTCAAAAAGATATTAGCTTGTAAGAACATGTAACAAATAACTTCAAAGGGACCTGGCGTATATGGCATACTGTTCTTAATATGTTTGCTTCCCCTACTTAGCGCTGTGTGTTTTAATCAAGGGACCTGGCGTATATGGCATACTGTTCTTAATATGTTTGCTTCCCCTACTTAGCGCTGTGTGTTTTAACCAAGGTCACCTCTCCGGGAAAGGTTGTTTCCCCAGGTGGGGATTTTCCCCTGGAGTTAGGTGTTAACAGGACTAAGGAAGGGAATCCGTAAAACCTGTTAACTAAGTGCCAGGCGGGAGTTAATCACTTTAACTACGAACAACCTTGGAATGGAGATAACAAACGCCCTAACCTTTGGAATAGAATGGATAGGATTAAAATCAGCTGGTATAAATACAGATGTAACAGGAGACTAAAGACAGAACCTGGCTATGCTGATCAACTGAACGCTGCTGTCTCCGTGTCATTCCATCTTCGGCGACTCCGTCCACACCTTTGGGAACCCCTGGACCTGCTGGGGTTGGAGCCCAACAAAAATGCACTGGGTATGTAATTTTAAGGCGTGCGTGCCTTTAACATTTATGTAGAAACTTTTTTTGTACTCGTGTGATAGAAACTTATCAGGCCACAGGGTAAAGCTAGCAATAGAACTACTGGGTTTGGGTTTTCCACGTTGGACAAGTGCGGCGCCGCGGGCTCCCCTTCCTGCGCTCGCTTGGCCGCCCGGCTCCGGCCCCTGCGCTGGGGTGCGCGGGTCCCCAGGCCCAGGCGGCGCAGCTCGCAGACTTAGCTGCGGGGGGCCGGCAGGAGGAGGTTTGCATTTTGCAAGGCTGGGCTCCGAAGGGGCGGGGGCTGGAGGAAGCGGAAAGCTGAGCCGAGTCGCCCAGGAAATCTCGGTGAACCATGTTGAGCCCTGCCAACCGGGAGCAGATCCACCTGGTGAACTATGTGGAGGACTACCTGGACTCCATCGAGTCCCTGCCTCTCGACCTGCAGAGAAACGTATCGCTGATGCGGGAGATGGACTCGAAATACCAAGAAATCCTGAAGGAGCTAGATGAGTATGACGAGAAGTTTAAGCGGGAGACGGACAGCAACCGGAAGAGGAGAGCGTTGCACTGCCTTCAGAGGGCCCTGATCCGCAGCCAGGAGCTGGGCGACGAGAAGATGCAGATTGTGAGGCAGATGGTGGAGCTGGTGGAGAACAGGACCAGGCAGGTGGACCGTCACGTGGGACTCTTTGAGGCACACCTAGAGGTCAACGGCACCACTGGCCACAGTGGCAAAGCCGGCCAGGATAAGTCCAAGAACGAGACAATCACACAGGCAGGAAAGCGCAGCAACAAGAGGTCTCGGAGTCAGAGCCACGATGAAAGTCGGGGGAATGCAGCCAATAATCAGGACCGTGATGACATCACCTCAGGAACGCCTAAGAAGAAGAAAGCAAAGACCTCCAAGAAGAAGAAAGGCCCCGAGGCCAAAGCAGAGAGGGAAGCATCCCCTGCAGACCTTCCCATGGACCCGAACGAGCCCACCTACTGTCTGTGCAATCGGGCCTCCTATGGAGAAATGGTCGCCTGTGACCATGACGGGTGCCCCATGGAGTGGTTCCACTTCTCCTGTGTGGGACTGAATCATGCACCAAAGGGCAAGTGGTACTGTCCCAAGTGTCGAGGGGAGAACGAGAAAACCACGGACAAAGCCCTGGAGAAGCTGAAACCGGTTTGGCTCAGTGGATAGAGCGCCGGCCTGCGGACTGAAGGGTCCCGGGTTCGATTCCGGTCAAGGGCATGTACCTGGGTTGCGGGCACATCCCCAGTAGGAGGTGTGCAGGAGGCAGCTGATCGATGTTTCTAACTCTCTATCTCTCTCCCTTCCTCTCTGTAAAAAATCAATAAAATATATTTTTTTAAAAAGCCCTGGAAAAATCCAAAAGGAGAGGGCTTATAACAGGTAGTTGGTGGACCCTGCGGAACAGGGAGGAGAACTGAGCCAGTGCATTTATTACATTGCCACCGTTGGTGAGGCGCAAAGACTGTGTACCATGTGTATTTTTAAAGAATGTTAGAAAAGGAGCCATTCCTTTTGTAGGGATGGCAGCGATTCTCTGCCTTCTGTTTTCGTTGGCACACGTGTAACGGACGTGGTCTGTGGATCGACATTTTAGAAACTTACAAATATAGGTTTGAATTAAACACTCAAAACAATAAAGAAATAAAACTACTGGTCCGCATTCAGATGAGGTTTCTGGGAAAGGTTAGAACGGCGCTTCGGTCAGGTATGAGATTTAGGTTTGGGATCATAGGAGTTTAGCTCGCCTTTCTGGGCCTGTGGTTTTCTCTTTCATGGCCAGAAAATAGGACTTCACAGTCAAAAAAGTCAAATGAAGCGCAGTGGTTAGAGCGTCAGCCCTAGCACCAAAGGGTCGCAGGTTCCATTCCTGGTCAAGGGCTTGCGCCTGGGTTGCAGGTTCGGTCAGGGGCTCACATGATGTTTCTTTCTCTCTCTCTCTCTCTTTCTCTCTCTCTCTCTCCCTCTCCCTCCCTCCTTCCTTCTCTCTCCCCCCTCCCTTCCACTCTCTCTGCAAAAATCAATGGAAAAATATCCTCAAGTGAGGATTAAAAAATAAAATATAAAGTCAACCTCATCAAAGGAGTCCTAAATCAATGAAGTTATTTAAGTGTAAACTATCTTGCGAAATAATTTCTTTTTAAATATATAACAGATAGTTGTGTTTAATTTTTAATGATTTTAGAGAGAGGAACGTTGATTTGTTCCACTATTTATGCCTTCATTGGTTGCTTCTGGTGTGTGCCCTGACCGGGGATCCAGCTGACAACCTTGGCATGGCGGGAGGATGCTCTAACCAACTGGGCTACCCGGCCAAGGCAAGATCAATGTTTAAAAAAATGGAGATGAGCCCTGACCAGTTTGGCTCAGTGGATAGGGCGTCGGCCTGGGGACTCAGGGGTCCCGGGTTCGATTCGGGTCAGGGGCATGTGCCTTGGTTGCGGGCACATCCCCAGTGGGGGGTGTGCAGGAGGCAGCTGATCGATGTTTCTCTCTCATCGATGTTTCTAACTCTCTATCCCTCTCCCTTCCTCTCTGTAAAAAAAATCAAAAATATTTTTTTAAAAAATGGAGATGAGCCCTAACCGGTTTGGCTCAGTGGATAGAGCGTTGGCCTGCGGACTGAAAGGTCCCGGGTGTTGATGTTCTGTAGGTGAACGGTGACACTGAGATGAGTTCAGCAAGCAGGATTGAGCTAAGAGAAGCAGAGGGCTACCGCTCGCTCAGGCGTGTAGCAAAACCTCCAAGGCTCTCATGGCTTTTATTGGGGAGTACAGCAAGTGACAATGGTAAACAGGCATGCCTATGAGATCATCTGAGCTAAGTTATACACTAAACTATTAGTTTCCTATATCATACAAAGACCCTTTCAACCTGCAGCAGTGTACCCTCCCTTGAACTTTCCATGCCCTCATGGACCCAAGGAAACTGCCTCGGAACAATAAATCTTGCGTGCAAGACTTTGTTCTGACGTGGCCCGCTTGCAGGCCCCCGCCTTTTCTTGGCAGAACGTCCTCTTCTAGTTAACTTCATTCCACTTGACCAGCTACCCCGGTTTTGATTCCAGTCAAGGGCACATGCCTGGGTTGCAGGCTCCATCCCCAGTAGGGGGCGTGCAGGAGGCAGTCAATCACTGATTCTTTCTCATCATTGATGTTTCTCTTTCTCTCTCTCCCTCTTCCTTCTCTGAAAATCAATAAAAATATCTTTTTTTGAAAATGGAGATGATGAAGGCAAACCTGGAAATCCTTCCTCCATCCTGCCTTACGGTACTTACACCCTGTTCACAGCTCCTGGCCACCCGGAAATAACCATTCTTCTAGTTCCTTCCATCTTTTCAAAGCCCCTCGTTTCATGAAAATGAGCTCCCTGTATGCTCTCTGCAGCGAATATAAGGGGTTGTTGTCATAGATATTTTTTAAAATATATTTTATTGATTTTTTTTACAGAGAGGAAGGGAGAGGGATAGAGAGTTAGAAACATCGATGAGAGAGAAACATCGATCAGCTGTGTCTGCAACCAAGGTGCATGCCCTTGACCGGAATCGAACCTGGGACCCTTCAGTCTGCAGACTGATGCTCTATCCACTGAGCCACACCAGTTAGGGCCATAGATATTTTTTTATAAAACACAATTACTTTATTGATTTCCTTTTTAAAATATATTTGTATTGATTTCAGAGGGGAAGGGAGAGGGAAAGAGAGATAGAAAGCTCAGTGATGAGAGAGAATCATTGATCGGCTGCCTCCTGCACACCCCCTACTGGGCATGGACCCCCACAACCCAGGCCTGTGCCCTGACTGAGAATCAGACCTTGACCTCCTGGTTCACAGGTCAACGCTCGACCACTGAGCCACGCCGGCCGGGCTCTCCATCCTCTAAACACAGTCCAGGGCGGTTTCTTTGCCTCTGGAACTTCGAGACACCTCAGACACCCAGTTTGTAGTTCCTGTTCCTGGACCTGCTTTTCTCTTTGCTTCCTGCTTATTCATTCTCCAACCATTTCTCTTCTCAGGAGCGGTGCGGGGTTGTATAAGCATTTACTTCAGCCAAATGAATGTGCTGGGGGAGCGAGATCTTGAATGCTTACTTTTTAAATTTTTTCATTTGAATCCTTCTTCTTAGACTGAAAATCTTTTTTTTAAATAATTTTTTGTCAATGCCTGTTTTCTTTTATATATATATATATATGTTATGCCCAGATTTCAAGATCCCCAAGAAACCACATCAGGGAGCCAGCCAATCCGATGCAAAAGCATAAGAATCTGTATTTCAAGCTAGCTTGAGCTCCCCATCCACCAGACTCACCGACACAACCGCAGGCCAAGTGGCTGAGAGAGAGAGAACCCCGCCTAGAGACCGGTTATATGGGGGGGGGGGGGGGTTGGAGTAAGGGGAGGAGAAAGGACTGTGCTCTGCCGATTGGCCAGGCGCAAGTCGATGTCTTGTTCCTGGGTGTGGCTAGCAGAGTCTTAGACTTCCGGGAAGAAGCTCCTTGCCAAGCACGTGGCCAAGGTAAGATGGAGGACGTAGCCCTTACCCTGGGGCAAGATGGCCCTTACCCCTGGGGGAAGGTGGAGGGCCTAGCCCTCGCCCTTTCATTATATATATTTATTATTATTATTATTAATTTCAGAGAGGAAGGGAGAGGGAGAGAGAGAAACATCAATGATGAGAGAGAATCATTGATCGGCTGCCTCCTGCACGCCCCTTTCTGGGGATCGAGCCCACAACCCGGGCATGTGCCCTTGACTGGAATCGAACCCGGGACCTTTCAGTCTGCAGGCCGGTGCTCTATCCACTGAGCCAAACCCGCCAGGGCTAGACTAAAAATCTTGCTTCCTGGCACGAACATAGCCCGGTTGCCCGGTCCTGCGGTGAGGATGGGGCGTGTGGGGGAGGCAGTGAGAATAGCACGCGGAGCAGTAAGGCCGCCTGGAGAGCGGGGTGAGGCCCCTTCCTGTTGCCCAATAGACTCTCATACGTGGAGGTAGAGGAGGCCCCGGAAGTGACTCTACCCCCAGTGGTTAACCTGCCACCTTGGCACATGGGAGGGAGGAAGGGGGGGCAAAAGAAGGTTTACAGTTGTTTATATGGAAAATAGTGCAATAATTAACAAATAAGAGCACAAGGATAAATTCTGTGCTTTGAACATTCACAACTGTAAACCTACTTTTGCCCCTCTGCATAATTTTTTTAAATACATATTTTTATTGGTTTCAGAGAGGAAGGGAGAGGGAGAGAGAGTCTCCAAGCCTGCAACCTGGGTGTGTGCCCTTGACCGGAATCGAACCTGGGACCCTTCGGTCCTCAGGCCGGCGCTCTACCCACTGAGCCACACCAGCCAGGGCTGCCTACTGTATTTATTTCAGCCTTTCCATTTGGCAGATTGTTTCCTTGTTTGTGAAGAGGCAAACACTACCTGCTTCCCAGTTAAAAGCTACATAACAAGGTTATGCCTGGATGTCTTGCTTCTATCCTGTCTCCTCCAGCCTATTGCCTACTTGATAAGCCTGTGTTTTGCGATACAGATCCTCTGACCCTTTTTAAAATTTTCACTTAAAATATGAAATATAACCTGGAGCCCTACCTGGTACGGCTTAATGGATAGAGCGCCGGCCTGAGGTCTGAGGGGCCCAGGTTCGATTCTGGTCAAGGGCACATGCCCAGACTGCAGGCTCGATCCCCAGTAGGGGGCATGCAGGAGGCAGTCGATCAATTATTCTCTCATCATTGATGTTTCTATCTCTCTCTCCCTCTCCCTTCCTCTCTGAAATAAAAAATATATTTTAAAAAATATATTTTTATTGATTCAGAGAGGAAGGGAGAGGAAGAGAGAGAGAGATAGAAACATCAATGATGAGAGGGGATCATTGATCGGCTGCCTCCTGCACGTTGGACCAAGCCTGCAACCCAGGCATGTGCCCTTGACCAGAATCGAACCTGGGACCCTTTGGTTTGTAGGCCAACACTTTATCCATTGAGCCAAACCAGCTAGGGCAGTGGTTCTCAACCTTCCTAATGCCGCGACCCTTTAATACAGTTCTTCATGTTGTGGTGACCCCCAACCATAAAATTATTTTCGTTGCTACTTCATAACTGTAATGTTGCTATTGTTATGAATCATAATGTAAATATCTGATATGCAGGATGTATTTTCATTGTTACAAATTGAACATAATGAAAGCATAGTGATTAATCACAAAAACAATATGTAATTATATATGTGTTTTCTGATGGTCTTAGGCGACCCCTGTGAAAGGGTCATTCGACCCCCAAAGGGGTCGCGACCCACAGGTTGAGAACCGCTGAGCTAGGGCAATAAAAATATATTTTTTAAAATAACAATTTTTTTTGTTCAATGCCTGTTTTCAAACTGGTGACCTTCTGATTCAGGCGCTGCTGATAACGCGAAGCAATAGAATCACTAACATCAAGAATCATTTCGTTTGGCACCTGTGCACCCTCAATTCATCAACCGCTGCCAATTTTGTGCCGTAAACTTTTTCTTTGATGTAACCCCATAAAAAAGTCTAGCGGATAAATGCTCCTTGTTTAAAGCTTAGTCTGGCTTCACCCATTATTTCAAATCAGTTAAACCTGAAAAGGCGTGAAAATTGAGTTATCAGCTGCTAAAGTGTGTACACACACTCTGAATAATTACAGAGGCAGCATTTGTACTGCAACTGCGTTTTCAGACTTCCAGTAGCATTTTAGGATGCATTTCCTGGGCTCAAAGCTTAGTCTGGCTGAAAGATGTTAATGTAAAAACCATTGAAACCTGTAAAGAATTTTTGTGAGTTTATTTGAGCCAAACTGTGGACATATGCCGGGAAGCAGAACCTCAATGAATTGAGATAGTGCTCCGGAGAATGGTGGGGTTACATCTGTATTTATACATTCCAATCAAAGGAGGGACATAGGTGAGTTACACGAAATTCAATTAACATGATAGTGAAGGAATTTGTGGTGTCTGTCCTGGGGCCCAGCACATTTGGTTGTGCCCCAGGGGCTCCAGAAAAAGGGAAGTGACAAGTTACCCAGACATCTCAAGGGTATGTTGTCATAGATGCAAAAAGACAGATAGGCTCAGTGAAGGTAAAGGTGGACCTTGTCAGTGAAGATACCGGCCTAGGACGTAACTGCCCTCCACAACTGCTTTAGTTAAAGTTTAATTTCAGACCATCCTTTGTGGTGACTTTAGGTCTCTGAGTCTGCAAGACCGCCATGCAGGCCTCTCCTGAGCTTGTCAGGTCAGCACGTGGCCCCTTTCGTCCACAAAGGAAAGAAACTTCCATTGAGCTACCGGCCGCTAAGGTGTGCGTCCATGTTTGGGGACACCCTGTGTACAACAGCCTGTCCTTGCGTTCCTTGGCTGGTAGACGCATCACTCCAGCCTCCGCTTCCGTTGTCATGTGACGTCTTCCCTCTGTGGGTCTGTCCAGATTTCCTCTTCCCAAGAGCCCACCCTATTCCTGTGTTCTGAAAGGCCCCGGCCAGCGTGGCTTTCGGGTTCAAAGGCTTGGAGAAAGAGCTGACGCGCAAATTGACACACCAGACAAGAAATATTCATTTGGGATTAATAGGGGGAAGCCAGGGAAAGCTTAACTGTAGTGGTCAAGTTCCTCTGAGTCTCCGTTCCCAGCTGCTTGTATTTACTAGAACACACAATTGCCTTTTAGGAATGCAAACAGACATATCAACGGTAACGTTTAGTAAACAGTAAGATTGTCAGGTTTGGGGGGAGTTTGCTTTAGGCCAGTGGTCGGCAAACCGCGGCTCGCGAGCCACAGGCGGCTCTTTGGCCCCTTGAGTGTGGCCACGAAGTTTCAATCGCACTGTATGTCGCACAGGCGTGGTATTTTGTGGAAGAGCCACACTCAAGGGGCCGCAGTTTGCCGGCCACTGCTTTAGGCCATTGAGTCAGGAGTAGGTAATAAAATGCAAATATTCACCCTGTGAATGTCAAAGCCCAAACTCAGCCTTCTGGGGGACTTCTCAAATTTATCTTATTTCCTTTGCATCTGCAAAGGGCCTCTTTGCAAATCAGTTCCCATTCAAGGGCCTGGGGGTTAGGATTGCAACGTATCTTTGGGCGGGGACACAGGTCACCTTGTAAGAGCACCCCAGTGAGCCAAAGTGGGTGTTTACTTGTAGGACGAGGTGACCTTCAAGGATGTGGCTTTGAACTTCACCAAGGAGGAGTGGGCCCTGCTGGCCCCGGAGCAGAGGGCCCTCTACCGAGATGTGATGCTGGAGACCGCCCGGAACCTGGCCTTCGTCGGTAAGGGGCCCCGTCCTGCGCCCGGAGGGGAGCCAGGCCCTCCTGTGCTCAGGAGGCAGCTGACACGGGACCCGGCTTGTTACGTGTCCAGAGACACGGCTGCTGCTGGTAGACTAGGGTTTCCCACGTGGACCCGGACATCTTGTCAGCGGTGATCAGGGTGGTGGCCTGCGGCCGGAGACCCTGCTCTGCGTCCGCAGTCCTTGTCTTCTCGTGGGAATGAATTCAAACAGGAGATAAAATGGCAGCAAAAGCCGGTGAGAATTGATTTGCGGAAAAGGAATGCACTCAGAGATCGCCTGAGTGGGGAAACTGAGGCAGCCGAAAGCAAACCTAGGGGCCCACTGACCGGGAATCGAACCCGAGACCCCTCTGTTCGCAGGCAATGCTCTAACCACTGAGCAACACCAGCCGGGGCTGAAATCAATTTTTTTTTAAAAAGCATATTGGCCTGGCCGATGTGGCTCAGTGGTTGAGAGTTGACAGCCCATGAGCTAGGAGGTCGTGGTTCAATTCCCAGTCAGGGCACATGTCTTTTGTTTTTTTTTAATATATTTTATTGATTTTTTACAGAGAGGAAGGGAGAGGGATAGAGAGTTAGAAACATTGATGAGAGAGAAACATCAATCAGCTGCCTCCTGAACATCTCCTACTGGGGATGTGCCCGCAACCCAGGTACATGCCCTTGACCGGAATCGAACCTGGGACCCTTCAGTCCGCAGGCCGACGCTCTATCCACTGAGCCAAACCGGTTAGGGCCCACATGTCTGGGTTTTGCGCTGAATCCCCAGTCGTGGGCGTGCAGGAGGCAGCCGATCGATGTTTCTATCTCTCTATCCCTCTCTCTTCCTCTCTCTAAAGTCAATAAAAATAACTTCAAAGCACATTTAAAAAGAAAAGAAGCCCACCCGGCCATTTACCCGTTTTATCCTCTCCAGCCCATCTTCACTCTCAACAAAGAACTTAACCTTTGGGCGCTGTATTTCAGGTGAGGCGATTCGACAGAAAACCAAAGTCTCGGCCTCTCGGCAGGACATTCTCGCGAAAAACACAGTTCGTGAAGCCAACGGAGCGTGTTTCGCGAGCAACAATCCCACTCCAGGAGGACGCTTGGAAGGCCACAGAGCAGAGGAGCCACACCGGCGGAGGGGGCAGAAAGGGAGGCGCGTGGCGGCTGCCCAAGAGAAAGACGGCCGTCTGGTTCCAGTCTGTGAAACGAGGGAGAAGCTTGTGCCTCCGCAGGGAGATCCCACCAGAAAACACCCCCTCCAAAGTATGTTGCAGCCAGACTGTGTCTTAAGGAGTAACCACAAAACCTCCGAAAACAGCGAGGACGACAGAGGATGGCCGCAGCGCGTTCGGTCAGCTCCAGGTGACCAAGTGAGAACTCCAACAGAGCGGCCATCGGTCACGCCTGTCGAGAATCGGAATCGTGCGCTTCGTGCGCCTGATAAAACATTTCGGGGGGTACATGTCTCTGAATTGGGGAAAGCCTTTCCGGAAGACTGTGTCCTCAGGGCACGCGAGACTCACGTTCAAGAGAAAGTTTATGGGTCCAGTGAGCGTGAAAACATTCCCGGGAGGAACCCAATACCTGCTGTGCCGATGCCAACTCATCCAGCGCAGACGCAGAACAAGAATGACCCAGGTGGGAAAAGCTTCGCCCAGGTTCCGCACGCTCAGTCACTCAGGAGCACGCGGAAAGGAGAGAAAAACTATAGGTGTCCAGACTGTGGGAAATCCTACGCTTACCGTTCGTACTTTATGAAACACAGGAGCGTTCACACCGGAGAGAAGCCCCACGCCTGTCCGGAGTGTGGGAAAGCCTTCCGATATTCGATACACTTCAAGAAACACTTATTCAGACACATTGCGGAGAAGGCCCATAAGTGTAAGGAGTGTGGGAGAGCCTTCCACAAGTCCTGGATGCTCACCGTGCACATGAGGACCCACACTGGAGAGAGGCCCTATAAGTGTGAGGAGTGTGGGAAAAGCTACATGAGTAATTCATCGCTTAAGAGCCATCTGAAGAAGCACAACTAAGAGAGGCCCCCCGAAGGAAAGGGAGGTGGGGAAAGCTTCGCTTTTCTCAAAATCATGAATGAGTGGAGAGGACATGTCAGAAGGGAGCTCAATAAGTCAACGGACAGGGGAACGTGTTCCGTTAGCTCTTGCATCATACAGAAACGGGGAATTCCACACGGGAAGAAAGCTGGTGAAGATAAGATCCGTGGAAAGCTTTTAACCTTCATCTTTTTTTTTTTTTTTCCGATTGTTGACACTATTACAGATGCCTCCCATTTTTCTCCTCTTTGCCCCCCTCTACCCAGACCCGGTCCCTCTCCCCCTCCTGCAGCCTTCACCTCAGTGTTGTCTGTATCCACGGGCTATGCCCATATGCATAGATGTTCTTTGGCTAATCTCTTCCGGTGCCCCCACCCTCCGTCCCCTCTTGAGATCTGTCCCTCTGTTCCATGCATCCATGCCTCTGGCCCTATTTTTTTTTTTTTCCTCTGGCCCTATTTTGTTTGCTAGTTTATTTTGTTCATTAGCTTCCACATATGAGATCATACAGCATGTGTCTTTCTCTGACTGTCTTATTTCGCTTAACATAATAATCTCCACGTTCATACAAGCTGCCATAAAAAGTAAGATTTCTGCCCTAGCCGGTTCAACTCAGTGGATAGAGCCTCGGCCTGCAAACTGAAAGGTCCCAGGTTCGATGATTCCAGTCAAGGGCACATCCCCGGGTTTTGGGCTCGAGCCCCAGTGGGGGACTTGCAGGAGGCAGCTGATCCATGATTCTCACTCATCATGGATGTTTCCATCTCTCCCTCTTCCTCTCTTAAATCAATAAAAATATATTTTTTTAAAAAGAAAGATTTCCTTCTCTTTTTTACTGCTGCATAGTATTCCACTGTGTACATGTACCACAGCTTTTCTATCCACTCACCTACTGATGGGCACTCGGGCTGTTTGCAGATCTTGGCGCTTGCAGATAATGCTGCAATGGACACAGGGGTGCACACATTCTTTTGAATTAGGGTTCCAGGTTTCTTTGGGTATATTCCCACAAGTGGATTCACGGAGTCACAATGCAGTTCCATTTTTAATTTTTTGAGGAAACTCCACACCGTTTTCCGCAGTGGCTGCACCAGTCTGCATTCCCACCAGCAGTGCACGAGGGCTCCCTTTTCTCCACATCCTCGCCAGCACTTGTTTGTTGATTTCTTGATGACAGCCATTCTGATATCTCATTGTGGTTTTAATTTCCATTTATCTGATGATTGGTGACACTGAACATCTTTTCTCATGTCTAGTGGCCATCTGTGTGTCCTCTTTGGAGAAGTGCCTGTTCACATTCTTTGCCCATTTTTTAATTGAATTATTTTGTGTGTGTTTTTATATGTGTGTGTTTTGTTTTGTTTTTGGTGTTGTTATATATAAGTTCTTTATAAATTTTGGATAGTAACCCCTTATCAGATGTATCACTGGTGAATATGTTCTCCCATTCAGTGGGTTGTTTTTTTCCATTGAGTGTTGTTGGGGGTTTTTTTTTGTTGTTGTTGTTTTTCAGTCTTTTCATTTTGTTGATGGTTTCCTTTGCTGTTCTTTCAATTTTTTAAAGATTGGGAAAACGAACCCTGGCCGGGTAGCTCAGTTGGTTAAAGCATCGTCCCAATACACCAAGGTTTAGGTTCGATCCTCAGGGCACATACAAGAATCAATCAATGAATGTGTGAATCAGCAGAACAACAAATTGATGTTTCACTCTCCCCCTCTCTTCCTTTCTCTCTCTAAAGTCAGTAAACATTGAAAAACACTATATAGTTCACTTATTTAAATAATAATAATATGCCCTGACCGGTTTGGCTCAGTGGATAGAGCATCGGCCTGCGGACTGAAGGGTCCCAGGTTCGATTCCAGTCAAAGGCATGTACCTTGGTTGTGGGCACATCCCCAGTGGGGAGTGTGCAGGAGGCAGCTGATGTTTCTCTCTCATCGATGTTTTCTGTCTATCCCTCTCCCTTCCTTTCTGTAAAAAATCAATAAAATATATTAAAATAATAGTAATAATAATAATAATAATGTAAAGACTGGGAAATGCGACAACCAAAAGCATATGAAAATGTCCACACAGAGTTAAAAGTAAGGTGATGGCCACACCCCACCGTCCGTGTCTACACACATTTATCCTGAAATGCCAGGCGGTCCTTCCTGGTCCTTACAGGTGATGCCCCCTGACCCCCAAGAGGAAGCCACTGTCTTACATTTTAGATTCTTCATCCTCTTGCTCATCTTCGTATTCACCACCTGTGCTTAAATCCCCGGATATCATATTTTCTGTTTGGGCTGATAGTTCTGTATCTTGCTTCATTCGGAGAAAGAAAGATGAACCCAGGTGGGCTGCAGGGGTTACTTGTTCTTCTTCGCTGCCCTGTGGGTTATTTTTTAGTTAAATTCACGTAAGAGCCCTGACTGGTTTGGCTCAGTGGATAGAGCGTCGCCTGCGGACTGAAGGGTCCCAGGTTCGATTCCGGTCAAGGGCATGTGCCTTGGTTGCGGGCACATTCCCAGGAGGGGGTTGTGCAGGAGGCAGCTGATCGATGTTTCTCTCTCATCGATGTTTCTGACTCTCTGTCCCTCACCCTTCCTTTCTGTGAAAACCAATAAAATATTTTTTTTTTAAAAAATTCACGTAAGAGGCCCTGGTATCTCACTGTAGATACTGCAAACACTGCTGCTAAAACTGCCTTGGCATTGAGTGGGTCTCCGGTTGGAATCGAAGTGGAATCGCTGGGTTGTACGACCCACATGACGCATACAAAAGTGTTTTACACAAACTAGGATTGTATGATTCCATTCATAAGGAGTTTTCAGGAAAAAGGCTTATCTTTAGAGACAGTGAGACAGAGCAGAACCCGCTCGCGGCGGGACACGGGCGCCACCTGGCGGCGGATTGCTGTAGGGCAGCGCTGCAGGCACCCGAAATGTTTGCTTTAGGACAAGGGGAGTTACTGTCCCACGAGGACATTAAGGGTCAGTTATCTGGGAATCAGTGTACGAAGCTGGGAGCCCTCGACCAGTGGCTTCCAAACTTTTCTGAGGCACATCCAGAAGTCATTTCACATCGACAACATGGTTTCGTGAAACCATGCTGCATCATACTTCTTTATTCCACTCCGTTTCTATTTTTATTATTTTTTTTAAATATATTTTATTGCTGAAACCGGTTTGGCTCAGTGGATAGAGCGTCGACCCGCGGACTGAAAGGTCCCAGGTTCGATTCCGGTCAAGGGCATGTACCTTGGTTGCAGGCACATCCCCAGTGGGAGATGTGCAGGAGGCAGCTGATCGATGTTTCTCTCTCATCGATGTTTCTAGCTCTCTATCCCTCTCCCTTCCTCTCTGTAAAAATTCAATAAAATATATTTTTTAAAAATATATATATATTATTGATTGATTTTTTTACAGAGAGGGAGAGGGATAGAGAGTTAGAAACATCGATGAGAGAGAAACACCGATCAGCTGCCTCCTGCACGCCCCCTACTGGGGATGTGCCCGCAACCCAGGTACATGCCCTTGACGGGAATCGAACCCGGGACCCTTCAGTCCGCAGGCCGACGCTCTATCCACTGAGCCAAACCGGTTAGGGCTGTTTCTATTTTTAAATGCTGGCTACATTTCTGTGTCTCCACTGACAAGGCAAGATAGAGTTTCCCACTGTCCTGAATGATCCCTGGTCACTAATTAGGGTGGGAAAGGGTTGGTCCCCAGACCACGCCCCCAGTGGTATTTCTCAGGACTCACTGCCAGCTCTGATTTCCAAAAGAGGAACTGAGCTCAGAGAGGTGCAGACACGCGTCCAAGGCCACACAGCTTGCATGTCGCAGGGCCAGTTTCAGCCTCCTTCCTGGGGAAAACACTAAACACTCCACATTTTACTGCTATTGAGTATAATGTAATTCAGCCTTTTCTCCGTTTTTGGCCGTAAGATTGAGTTTGCATGGGTCAGTTGTTTTCTTACACTGTATATATAAATTAACTAGAGGCCCGGTGCATGGATTGGTGCACATTGAAATTAGAAGAAATATTTTAATATATTTTTTATTGATTTCAGAAAGAAAGGGAGAGAGAAATAGAAATATTAATGATGAGACAGAATCATTGATCGGCTGCCTCCTGCACAACCCCAACTGGGGATCAAACCCACAACCCGGGCATGTGCCCTTGGCCAGAATCAAACCTGGGACCCTTCAGTCCGCAGCCCGATGCTCTATCCACTGAGCCAAACCGGCTAGGGCTAGAAGAAATATTTTAGAGGCCAGGGAGGGACCGTGGGATGTTGGCTCCAGGGCATGCCCAGCCCCTAGCTCAGTCCCGATCAGCCAGACCCCAGCAGCAAGCTAACCTACCGGTTGGAGCATCTGCCCCCTGGTGGTCAGTGCACGTCATAGCAACTGGTCGAAGGAACAGTTGGACACTTAGCATATTTAGGCTTTTATTATATAGGATGGCATTCCAGAGCTCCGATTTAAAAATGCAAGTCTTGCCCTGACCGGTTTGGCTCAGTGGATGGAGCGTCGGCCTGCAAACTGAAGGGCCCCAGGTTCGATTCCGGTCAAGGGCATGTACCTTGGTTGCGGGCACATCCCCAGTAGGGGGTGTGCAGGAGGAAGCTGATCGATGTCTCTCTCTCATCGATGTTTCTGGCTCTCTATCCCTCTCCCATCCTCTCTGTAAAAAATCAATAAAATATATTTTTTTAAAAATGCAAGTCTTCATGTGGAACAGAATGAATGTGAGGTGGCAACAGTGACACCGCAGAAACGGGCCCACACTACAAGTCAGATTGTTTCCCTGAAGAGCCCGCTGTTACGCATTTACCCGGGGGACCCCTGGGTAAGCCTCCCCAGGTCGTAGGCTCAGGTGAAGGGAGAGCAAGACCGATTGTCTGACAGGTGAGGAAACGCTACTTAGCTTTCAATTTGTCGTCATCACACTCAGAATCACAGACGTGTGTTACATTTACTGGGTGCCATTCTAAGGCTTTACTGTACGGATTCTTTTCATTCTCAAAAAAATCCCT
>NW_005873411.1:0-3097 GCF_000147115.1 Myotis lucifugus
TCGTACTCCTCTTCTGAAATTTATAAAGAGAAGAGCTTTAGGGGGGAAGGATTTTTCTTTCCGGAAGTTTGATATCTAGAGAAGTCGGTAATGTAAACATTATCAGGACTCTCCAAATTTCACAGGATTCTACCTCTGATCTCCGTAATTGAACATGAACATAAAGACTGAAAGGCTCTATTTATTAGTATTTAAAGTGTTTCCTACATGTTTCTAATCATTTCCCGGGACTATCACCGTGAATTTTAATAGTTTTACCAAAATTAGACAGTTTTCCTAGAAGTATATACATGAATCCTCAGGATTTAAACTGTGTCATTCTGAAAACGCCAGTCAAGGCACAATCACCTGTAAATATAAACAGTATTGTCTTTATTTTTCAGCTTCATACACAAATTCTGTGCTTTATAAACAGCAATTCTTAATGTTTGAAAGAACTTTTTTGGGAAAATCATCATCTAGAGTAGTCAGGATTGTAAACATTATCAGTACTCTCGTCATTTCACAGCATTCTACCTCTAATCTCCGTGATTGAACATGAACATAAAGATTGAAAGGCTCTATTTATTAGTATTTAAAGTGTTTCCAACATGTTTCTAATCATTTCCCGGGACTATCACCGTGAATTTTAATAGTTTTACCAAAATTAGACAGTTTTCCTAGAAGTATATACATGAATCTTCAGGATTTAAACTGTGTCATTCAGAAAACGCCACTCAAATCAGAATCACCTGTAAGTATCAACAGTATTCTCTTCATTTATCAGCTTCATACACAAATTCTGTGCTTTATAAATAGCAATTCTTAATGTTTGAAAGAACTTTTTTGGGAAAATCATCATCTAGATTAGTCAGGATTGTAAACATTATCAGTACTCTCGTCATTTCACAGCATTCTACCTCTAATCTCCGTGATTGAACATGAACATAAAGATTGAAAGGCTCTATTTATTAGTATTTAAAGTGTTTCCTACATGTTTCTAATCATTTCCCGGGACTATCACCGTGAATTTTAAGAGTTGTACCAAAAGTAGACAGTTTTCCTAGAAGAATATACATGCATCTTCAAGATTTAAACTGTGTCATTCAGAAAACGCCAGTCAAATCAGAATCACCTGTAAGTATCAACAGTATTCTCTTTCATTTATCAGCTTCATACACAAATTCTGAGCTTTATAAAGAGAAGTTCTTAATGTTGGAAAGATTGTTCTTTCCGGAAACACAATATCTAGAGTAGTCATGATTGTAAACATTATCAGTACTCTCGTCATTTCACAGCATTCTACCTCTAATCTCCGTAATTGAACATGAACATAAAGACTGAAAGGCTCTATTTATTAGTATTTAAAGTGTTTCCTACATGTTTCTAATCATTTCCCGGGACTATCACCGTAAATTTTAATAGTTGTACCAAAATTAGACAGTTTTCCTAGAAGTATATACGTGAATCCTCAGGATTTAAACTGTGTCATTCTGAAAACGCCAGTCAAGGCACAATCACCTGTAAATATAAACAGTATTGTCTTTATTTTTCAGCTTCATACACAAATTCTGTGCTTTATAAACAGCAATTCTTAATGTTTGAAAGAACTTTTTTGGGAAAATCATCATCTAGATTAGTCAGGATTGTAAACATTATCAGTACTCTCGTCATTTCACAGCATTCTACCTCTAATCTCCGTGATTGAACATGAACTTAAAGATTGAAAGGCTCTATTTATTAGTATTTAAAGTGTTTCCTACATGTTTCTAATCATTTCCCGGGACTATCACCGTGAATTTTAAGAGTTGTACCAAAAGTAGACAGTTTTCCTAGAAGTATATACATGAATCTTCATATTTAAACGGTGTCATTCAGAAAACGCCAGTCAAATCAGAATCACCTGTAAGTATCAACAGTATTCTCTTCATTTATCAGCTTCATACACAAATTCTGTGCCTTATAAACAGCAATTCTTAATGTTTGAAAGAACTTTCCTCGGAAAATCATCATGTAGAGTAGTCAGAATTGTAAACATTATCAGAACTCTTACCATTTCACAGCATTCTACCTCTAATCTCCGTGATTGAACATGAACATAAAGATAGAACGGCTCTATTCACTAGTATTTCAAGAGTTTCTCCCATGTTTCTAATCATTTCCCGGGACTATCATTGTGTATTTTAAGAGTTTTACCAAAAGAAGACAGTTTTCCTAGAAGTATATACATGAATCCTCAGGATTTAAACTGTGTCATTCTGAAAACGCCAGTCAAGGCACAATCACCTGTAAATATAAACAGTATTCTCTTTATTTTTCAGCTTCATACACAAATTCTGTGCTTTATAAACATCAATTCTTAATGTTTGAAAGAACTTTTTCGGGAAAATCATCATCTAGATTAGTCAGGATTGTAAACATTATCAGTACTCTCATCATTTCACAGCATTCTACCTCTAATCTCCGTGATTGAACATGAACATAAAGATTGAAAGGCTCTATTTATTAGTATTTAAAGTGTTTCCTACATGTTTCTAATCATTTCCCGGGACTATCACCGTGAATTTTAAGAGTTGTACCAAAAGTAGACAGTTTTCCTAGAAGAATATACATGCATCTTCAAGATTTAAACTGTGTCATTCAGAAAACGCCAGTCAAATCAGAATCACCTGTAAGTATCAACAGTATTCTCTTCATTTATCAGCTTCATACACAAATTCTGAGCTTTATAAAGAGAAGTTCTTAATGTTGGAAAGATTTTTCTTTCCGGAAACACAATATCTAGAGTAGTCATGATTGTAAACATTATCAGTACTCTCGTCATTTCACAGCATTCTACCTCTAATCTCCGTAATTGAACATGAACAGAAAGACTGAAAGGCTCTATTTATTAGTATTTAAAGTGTTTCCTACATGTTTCTAATCATTTCCCGGGACTATCACCGTGAATTTTAAGAGTTTTACCAAAAGTAGACAGTTTTCCTAGAAGTATATACATGAATCCTCAGGATTTAAACTGTGTCATTCAGAAAACGCCAGTCAAGGCACAATCACCTATAAATATAAACAGTATTCTCTTTATTTTTCAGCTTCATACACAAATTCTGAGCTTTATAAA
>NW_005873411.1:3465-24086 GCF_000147115.1 Myotis lucifugus
TCTGAGCTTTATAAACAGCAATTCTTAATGTTTGAAAGAACTTTTTTGGGAAAATCATCATCTAGATTAGTCAGGATTGTAAACATTATCAGTACTCTCGTCATTTCACAGCATTCTACCTCTAATCTCCGTGATTGATCATGAACTTAAAGATTGAAAGGCTCTATTTATTAGTATTTAAAGTGTTTCCTACATGTTTCTAATCATTTCCCGAGACTATCACCGTGAATTTTAAGAGTTGTACCAAAAGTAGACAGTTTTCCTAGAAGTATATACATGAATCTTCATATTTAAACGGTGTCATTCAGAAAACGCCAGTCAAATCAGAATCACCTGTAAGTATCAACAGTATTCTCTTCATTTATCAGCTTCATACACAAATTCTGTGCCTTATAAACAGCAATTCTTAATGTTTGAAAGAACTTCCCTCGGAAAATCATCATGTAGAGTAGTCAGAATTGTAAACATTATCAGAACTCTTACCATTTCACAGCATTCTACCTCTAATCTCCGTGATTGAACATGAACATAAAGATAGAACGGCTCTATTCACTAGTATTTCAAGTGTTTCTACCATGTTTCTAATCTTTTCCCGGGACAACAATTGTGTATTTTAAGAGTTTTACCAAAAGTAGACAGTTTTCCTAGAAGTATATACGAGATTCTTCAGGGTTTATACTGTGTCATTCAGAAAACGCCAGTCAAATCAGAATCACCTGTAAGTATCAACAATATTCTCTTCATTTATCAGCTTCATACACAAATTCTGTGCTTTATAAACATCAATTCTTAATGTTTGAAAGGACATTCTTCGGAAAATCATCATCTAGAGAAGTCAGAATTGTCAATATTATCACTACTCTCACCATTTCACAGCATTCTACCTCTAATCTCTGTGATTGAACATGAACATAAAGATAGAACGGCTCTATTCACTAGTATTTCAAGTGATTCTTACATGTTCCTAATCATTTCCCGGGACTATCACCGTGAATTTTAATAGTTGTACCAAAAGTAGACAGTTTTTCTAGAAGTATATACAAGAATCTTCAGGATTTATACTGTGTCATTCAGAAAACGCCAGTCAAATCAGAATCACCTGTAAGTATCAACAGTATTCTCTTCATTTATCAGCTTCATACACAAATTCTGAGCTTTATAAAGGGAAGTTCTTAATGTTGGAAAGATTTTTCTTTCCGGAAACACAATATCTAGAGTAGTCATGATTGTAAACATTATCAGTACTCTCCTCATTTCACAGCATTCTACCTCTAATCTCCGTGATTGAACATGAACATAAAGACTGAAAGGCTCTATTTATTAGTATTTAAAGTGTTTCCAACATGTTTCTAATCATTTCCCGGGACTATCACCGTGAATTTTAATAGTTTTACCAAAATTAGACAGTTTTCCTAGAAGTATATACATGAATCCTCAGGATTTAAACTGTGTCATTCTGAAAACGCCAGTCAAGGCACAATCACCTGTAAATATAAACAGTATTGTCTTTATTTTTCAGCTTCATACACAAATTCTGTGCTTTATAAACAGCAATTCTTAATGTTTGAAAGAACTTTTTTGGGAAAATCATCATCTAGATTAGTCAGGATTGTAAACATTATCAGTACTCTCGTCATTTCACAGCATTCTACCTCTAATCTCCGTGATTGAACATGAATATAAAGACTGAAAGGCTCTATTTATTAGTATTTAAAGTGTTTCCTACATGTTTCTAATCATTTCCCGGGACTATCACCGTGAATTTTAAGAGTTGTACCAAAAGTAGACAGTTTTCCTAGAAGAATATACATGCATCTTCAAGATTTAAACTGTGTCATTCAGAAAACGCCAGTCAAATCAGAATCACCTGTAAGTATCAACAGTATTCTCTTCATTTATCAGCTTCATACACAAATTCTGAGCTTTATAAAGAGAAGTTCTTAATGTTGGAAAGATTTTTCTTTCCGGAAACACAATATCTAGAGTAGTCATGATTGTAAACATTATCAGTACTCTCGTCATTTCACAGCATTCTACCTCTAATCTCCGTGATTGAACATGAACATAAAGACTGAAAGGCTCTATTTATTAGTATTTAAAGTGTTTCCTACATGTTTCTAATCATTTCCCGGGACTATCACCGTGAATTTTAATAGTTTTCCCAAAATTAGACAGTTTTCCTAGAAGTATATACATGAATCTTCAGGATTTAAACTGTGTCATTCAGAAAACGCCACTCAAATCAGAATCACCTGTAAGTATCAACAGTATTCTCTTCATTTATCAGCTTCATACACAAATTCTGTGCTTTATAAACAGCAATTCTTAATGTTGGAAAGAACTTTTCTCGGAAAATCATCATGGAGAGTAGTCAGAATTGTAACCATTATCAGAACTCTTACCATTTCACAGCATTCTACCTCTAATCTCCGTGATTGAACATGAACATAAAGATAGAACGGCTCTATTCACTAGTATTTCAAGATTTTCTTCCATGTTTCTAATCATTTCCCGGGACTATCATTGTGTATTTTAAGAGTTTTACCAAAAGAAGACAGTTTTCCTAGAAGTATATACATGAATCCTCAGGATTTAAACTGTGTCATTCTGAAAACGCCAGTCAAGGCACAATCACCTGTAAATATAAACAGTATTCTCTTTATTTTTCAGCTTCATACACAAATTCTGTGCTTTATAAACATCAATTCTTAATGTTTGAAAGAACTTTTTTGGGAAAATCATCATCTAGATTAGTCAGAATTGTAAACATTATCAGTACTCTCGTCATTTCACAGCATTCTACCTCTAATCTCCGTGATTGAACATGAACATAAAGATTGAAAGGCTCTATTTATTAGTATTTAAAGTGTTTCCTACATGTTTCTAATCATTTCCCGGGACTATCACCGTGAATTTTAAGAGTTGTACCAAAAGTAGACAGTTTTCCTAGAAGAATATACATGCATCTTCAAGATTTCAACTGTGTCATTCAGAAAACGCCAGTCAAATCAGAATCACCTGTAAGTATCAACAGTATTCTCTTCATTTATCAGCTTCATACACAAATTCTGAGCTTTATAAAGAGAAGTTCTTAATGTTGGAAAGATTTTTCTTTCCGGAAACACAATATCTAGAGTAGTCATGATTGTAAACATTATCAGTACTCTCGTCATTTCACAGCATTCTACCTCTAATCTCCGTAATTGAACATGAACATAAAGACTGAAAGGCTCTATTTATTAGTATTTAAAGTGTTTCCTACATGTTTCTAATCATTTCCCGGGACTATCACCGTGAATTTTAATAGTTTTACCAAAATTAGACAGTTTTCCTAGAAGTATATACATGAATCCTCAGGATTTAAACTGTGTCATTCTGAAAACGCCAGTCAAGGCACAATCACCTGTAAATATAAACAGTATTGTCTTTATTTTTCAGCTTCATACACAAATTCTGTGCTTTATAAACAGCAATTCTTAATGTTTGAAAGAACTTTTTTGGGAAAATCATCATCTAGATTAGTCAGGATTGTAAACATTATCAGTACTCTCGTCATTTCACAGCATTCTACCTCTAATCTCCGTGATTGAACATGAACTTAAAGATTGAAAGGCTCTATTTATTAGTATTTAAACTGTTTCCTACATGTTTCTAATCATTTCCTGAGACTATCATTCTGTATTTTATGAGTTTTACCAAAATTAGACAGCTTTCCTAGAAGTATATACATGAAACTTAAGGATTTAAACTGTGTCATTCAGAAAACGCCAGTCAAATCAAAATCACCTGTAAGTATCAACAGTATTCTCTCCATTTATCAGATTCATACACAAATTCTGAGCTTTATAAAGAGCAGTTCTTAATGTTCGAAAGAATTTTCTTCGGAAACACATTATATAGAGTAGTCAGGATTGTAAACATTATCAGTACTCTCGTCATTTCACAGCATTCTACCTCTAATATCCGTGATTGAACATGAACATAAAGATAGAACGGATCTATTTATTAGTATTTAAAATGTTTCCTACATGTTTTTAATCATTTCCTGGGACTATCACGTGAATTTGAAGAGTTTACCAAAATTAGACAGTTTTCCTAGAAGTATATACATGAATCTTCAGGATTTAAACTGTGTCATTCAGGAAACACCAGTCAAATCAGAATCACCTGTAAGTATCAACAGTATTCTCTTCATTTATCAGCTTCATACACAAAATCTTTACTTTATAAACAGCAATTCTTAATGTTAGAAAGCACTTTCCTCCGAAAATCATCCTCTAGAGTAGTCAGAATTGTAACCATTAAGAGAACTCTTACCATTTCACAGCATTCTACTCCTAATCTCCGTGATTGAACATGAACATAAAGATAGAACGGCTCTATTCACTAGTATTTCAAGTGTTTCTTACATGTTCCTAATCATTTCCCGGGACTATCACCGTGAATATTAAGAGTTTTACCAAAATTAGACAGTTTTCCTAAAAGTATATACATGAATCTTCAGGATTTAAACTGTGTCATTCAGAAAACGCCTGTCAAATCAGAATCACCTGTAAGTATCAACAGTATTCTCTCCATTTATAAGCTTCATACACAAATTATGAGCTTTATAAAGAGCAGTTCTTAAAGTTGGAAAGCACTTTCCTCATAAAATCATCATCTAGAGTAGTCAGAATTCTAAGTTTTATCAGAACTCTTACCATTTCACAGCATTACACCTCTAATCTCCGTGATTGAACATGAACATAAAGATAGAACGGCTCTATTCACTAGTATGTCAAGTGTTTCTTACATGTTCCTAATCATTTCCTGAGACTATAATTCTGTATTTTACGAGTTTTACCAAAAGTAGACAGCTTTACTAGAAGTATATACATGAATGTTAAGGATTTAAACTGTGTCATTCAGAAAACGCCAGTCAAGCAGAATCACCTGTAAATATAAACAGTATTCCCTTCATTTATCAGCTTCATACACAAATTCTGAGCTTTATAAAGAGCAGTTCTTAATGTTGGAAAGAATTTTCTTCGGAAACACATCATCTAGAGTAGTCAGGATTGTAAACATTATCAGTACTCTCGTCATTTCACAGCATTCTACCTCTAATCTCCGTGATTGAACATGAACATAAAGATAGAACGGCTCTATTCACTAGTATTTCAAGTGTTTCTTACATGTTCCTAGTCATTTCCTGAGACTATCATTCTGTATTTTATGAGTTTTACCAAAATTAGACAGCTTTCCTAGAAGTATATACATGAATCTTAAGGATTTAAACTGTGTCATTCAGAAAACGCCAGTCAAATCAAAATCACCTGTAAGTATCAACAGTATTCTCTCCATTTATCAGATTCATACACAAATTCTGAGCTTTATAAAGAGCAGTTCTTAATGTTCGAAAGAATTTTCTTCGGAAACACATTATATAGAGTAGTCAGGATTGTAAACATTATCAGTACTCTCGTCATTTCACAGCATTCTACCTCTAATATCCGTGATTGAACATGAACATAAAGATAGAACGGATCTATTTATTAGTATTTAAAATGTTTCCTACATGTTTTTAATCATTTCCTGGGACTATCACGTGAATTTGAAGAGTTTACCAAAATTAGACAGTTTTCCTAGAAGTATATACATGAATCTTCAGGATTTAAACTGTGTCATTCAGGAAACACCAGTCAAATCAGAATCACCTGTAAGTATCAACAGTATTCTCTTCATTTATCAGCTTCATACACAAAATCTTTACTTTATAAACAGCAATTCTTAATGTTAGAAAGCACTTTCCTCCGAAAATCATCCTCTAGAGTAGTCAGAATTGTAACCATTAACAGAACTCTTACCATTTCACAGCATTCTACTCCTAATCTCCGTGATTGAACATGAACATAAAGATAGAACGGCTCTATTCACTAGTATTTCAAGTGTTTCTTACATGTTCCTAATCATTTCCCGGGACTATCACCGTGTATTTTAAGAGTTTACCTAAATTAGACAGTTTTCCTAGAAGTATATACATTGTCTTCAGTATTTAAACTGTGTCATTCAGAAAACGCCAGTCAAATCAGAATCACCTGTAAGTATCAACAGTATTCTCTTCATTTATCAGCATCATACACAAATTCTGTGCTTTATAAACAGCAATTCTTAATATTTGAAAGCACTTTCCTCGAAAATCTTCATCTAGAGTAGTCAGAATTGTAACCATTAACAGAACTCTTACCATTTCACAGCATTCTACTCCTAATCTCCGTGATTGAACATGAACATAAAGATAGAACGGCTCTATTCACTAGTATTTCAAGTGTTTCTTACATGTTCCTAATCATTTCCTGAGACTATCATTCTGTATTTTACGAGTTTTACCAAAAGTAGACAGCTTTCCTAGAAGTATATACATGAAACTTCAGGATTTAAACTGTGTCATTCTGAAAACGCCAGTCAAGCAGAATCACCTGTAAATATTAACAGTTTTCTCTTCATTTATCAGCTTCATACACAAATTCTGAGCTTTATAAAGAGCAGTTCTTAATGTTGGAAAGAATTTTCTTCGGAAACACATCATCTAGAGTAGTCATGATTGTAAACATTATCAGTACTCTCGTCATTTCACAGCATTCTACCTCTAATCTCCGTGATTGAACCTACACATAAAGATTGAACGGCTCTATTTATTAGTATTTAAAATGTTTCCTACATGTTTCTAATCATTTCCTGGGACTATCACCGTGTATTTTAAGAGTTTTACCTAAATTAGACAGTTTCCTAGAGGTATATACATGAATCTTCAGGATTTAAACTGTGTCATTCAGAAAACGCCAGTCAAATCAGAATCACCTGTATGTATCAACAGTATTCTCTTCATTTATCAGCATCATACACAAATTCTGTGCTTTATACACAGCAATTCTTAATATTTGAAAGCACTTTCCTCGGAAATCTTCATCTAGAGTAGTCAGCATTGTAACCATTAACAGAACTCTTACCATTTCACAGCATTCTACCCCTAACCTTTGTGATTGAACATGAACATAAAGATAGAACGGCTCTATTCACTAGTATTTCAAGTGTTTCTTACATGTTCCTAATCATTTCCTGAGACTATCATTCTGTATTTTACGAGTTTTACCAAAAGTAGACAGCTTTCCTAGAAGTATATACATGAATCTTCAGGATTTAAACTGTGTCATTCTGAAAACGCCAGTCAAGCAGAATCACCTGTAAATATTAACAGTTTTCTCTTCATTTATCAGCTTCATACACAAATTCTGAGCTTTATAAAGAGCTCTTCTTAATGTTGGAAAGAATTTTCTTCGGAAACACATCATCTAGAGTAGTCAGGATTGTAAACATCATCAGTACTCTCGTCATTTCACAGCATTCTACCTCTAATCTCCGTGATTGAACCTACACATAAAGATTGAACGGCTCTATTTATTAGTATTTAAAATATTTCCTACATGTTTCTAATCATTTCCTGGGACTATCACCGTTTATTTTAAGAGTTTTACCTAAATTAGACAGTTTCCTAGAAGTATATACATGAATCTTCAGGATTTAAACTGTGTCATTCAGAAAACGCCAGTCAAATCAGAATCACCTGTATGTATCAACAGTATTCTCTTCATTTATCAGCATCATACACAAATTCTGTGCTTTATAAACAGCAATTCTTAATGTTTGAAAGCACTTTCCTCGGAAAATCTTCATCTATGAGTAGTCAGGATTGTAAACATCATCAGTACTCTCGTCATTTCACAGCATTCTACCTCTAATCTCCGTGATTGAACCTACACATAAAGATTGAACGGCTCTATTTATTAGTATTTAAAATATTTCCTACAGGTTTCTAATCATTTCCTGGGACTATCACCGTTTATTTTAAGAGTTTTACCTAAATTAGACAGTTTCCTAGAAGTATATACATGAATCTTCAGGATTTAAACTGTGTCATTCAGAAAACGCCAGTCAAATCAGAATCACCTGTATGTATCAACAGTATTCTCTTCATTTATCAGCATCATACACAAATTCTGTGCTTTATAAACAGCAATTCTTAATGTTTGAAAGCACTTTCCTCGGAAAATCTTCATCTAGAGTAGTCAGAATTGTAACCATTAACAGAACTCTTACCATTTCACAGCATTCTACTCCTAATCTCCGTGATTGAACATGAACATAAAGATAGAACGGCTCTATTCACTAGTATTTCAAGTGTTTCTTACATGTTCCTAATCATTTCCTGAGACTATCATTCTGTATTTTACGAGTTTTACCAAAAGGAGACAGCTTTCCTAGAAGTATATACATGAATCTTCAGGATTTAAACTGTGTCATTCTGAAAACGCCAGTCAAGCAGAATCACCTGTAAATATTAACAGTTTTCTCTTCATTTATCAGCTTCATACACAAATTCTGAGCTTTATAAAGAGCTCTTCTTAATGTTGGAAAGAATTTTCTTCGGAAACACATCATCTAGAGTAGTCAGGATTGTAAACATCATCAGTACTCTCGTCATTTCACAGCATTCTACCTCTAATCTCCGTGATTGAACCTATGAACATAAAGATTGAACGGCTCTATTTATTAGTATTTAAAATGTTTCCTACATGTTTCTAATCATTTCCCGGGACTATCACCGTTTATTTTAAGAGTTTCACCAAAATTAGACAGTTTTCCTAGAAGTATATACATGAATCTTCAGGATTTAAACTGTGTCTTTCAGAAAACGCCAGTCTTATCAGAATCTCCTGTAAGTATCAACAGTATTCTCTTCATTTATCAGCTTCATACACAAATTCTGTGCTTTATAAACAGCAATTCTTAATGTTTGAAATAACGTTCCTCTGAAAATCATCATCTAGAGTAGTCAAAATTGTAACCATTAACAGAACTCTTACCATTTCAGAGCATTCTACCCCTAATCTCCGTGATTGAACATGAACATAAAGATAGAACGGCTCTATTCACTAGTATGTCAAGTGTTTCTTACATGTTCCTAATCATTTCCTGAGACTATCATTGTGTATTTTACGAGTTTTACCAAAAGTAGACAGCTTTCCTAGAAGTATATACATGAATATTCAGGATTTAAACTGTGTCATTCAGAAAACGCCAGTCAAATCAGAATCACCTGTAAGTATCAACAGTATTCTCTTCATTTATCAGCTTCATACACAAATTCTGAGCTTTATTAACAGCAATTCTTAATGTTTGAAAGCACTTTCCTCAGAAAATCATCCTCTAGAGTAGTCAGAATTGTAACCTTTATTAGACCTCTTACCAATTCACAGCATTCTACCTCTAATCTCCGTGATTGAACATGAACATAAAGATAGAACGGCTCTATTCACTAGTATGTCACCGTGTTTCTTACATGTTCCTAATCATTTCCTGAGACTATCATTCTTTATTTTACGAGTTTTACCAAAAGTAGACAGCTTTCCTAGCAGTATTTACATGAATATTCAGGATTTAAACTGTGTCATTCAAAAAACGCCAGTCAAGCAGAATCACCTATAAATATAAACAGTTTTCTCTTCATTTATCTACTTCATACACAAATTCTGAGCTTTATAAAGAGCAGTTCTTTTTTTTTAATATATTTTATTGATTTTTTACAGAGAGGAAGGGAGAGAGAGATAGAGAGTTAGAAACATCGATGAGAGAGAAACATCGACCAGCTGCCTCCTGCACATCTCCTACTGGGGATGTGCCCGCAACCCAGGTACATGCCCTTGACCGGAGTCGAACCTGGGACCTTTCAGTCCGCAGGCCGACGCTCTATCCACTGAGCCAAACAAGTTTCGGCAAAAGAGCATTTCTTAATGTTGAAAAGAATTATCTTCGGAAACACATCATCTAGAGTAGTCAGGATTGTAAATATTATCAGTACTCTCGTCATTTCACAGCCTTCTACCACTAATCTCCGTGATTGAACATGAACATAAAGATAGAACGGCTCTATTCACTAGTATTTCAAGTGTTTCTTACATGTTCCTAATCATTTCCTGAGACTATCATTCTGTATTTTACGAGTTTTACCAAAAGTAGACAGCTTTCCTAGAAGTATATACATGAATCTTCAGGATTTAAACTGTGTCATTCTGAAAACGCCAGTCAAGCAGAATCACCTGTAAATATTAACAGTTTTCTCTTCATTTATCAGCTTCATACACAAATTCTGAGCTTTATAAAGAGCAGTTCTTAATGTTGGAAAGAATTTTCTTCGGAAACACATCATCTAGAGTAGTCATGATTGTAAACATTATCAGTACTCTCGTCATTTCACAGCATTCTACCTCTAATCTCCGTGATTGAACCTGCACATAAAGATTGAACGGCTCTATTTATTAGTATTTAAAATGTTTCCTACATGTTTCTAATCATTTCCTGGGACTATTACCGTGTATTTCAAGAGTTTTACCTAAATTAGACAGTTTCCAAGAAGTATATATATGAATCTTCAGGATTTAAACTGTGTCATTCAGAAAACGCCAGTCAAATCAGAATCACCTGTAAGTATCAACAGTATTCTCTTCATTTATCAGCATCATACACAAATTCTGTGCTTTATACACAGCAATTCTTAATATTTGAAAGCACTTTCCTCGGAAATCTTCATCTAGAGTAGTCAGAATTGTAACCATTAACAGAACTCTTACCATTTCACAGCATACTACCCCTAATCTCCGTGATTGAACATGAACATAAAGATAGAACGGCTCTATTCACTAGTATTTCAAGTGTTTCTTACATGTTCCTAATCATTTCCTGAGACTATCATTCTGTATTTTACGAGTTTTACCAAAAGTAGACAGCTTTCCTAGAAGTATATACATGAATCTTCAGGATTTAAACTGTGTCATTCTGAAAACGCCAGTCAAGCAGAATCACCTGTAAATATTAACAGTTTTCTCTTCATTTATCAGCTTCATACACAAATTCTGAGCTTTATAAAGAGCAGTTCTTAATGTTGGAAAGAATTTTCTTCGGAAACACATCATCTAGAGTAGTCATGATTGTAAACATTATCAGTACTCTCGTCATTTCACAGCATTCTACCTCTAATCTCCGTGATTGAACCTGCACATAAAGATTGAACAGCTCTATTTATTAGTATTTAAAATGTTTCCTACATGTTTCTAATCATTTCCTGGGACTATCACCGTGTATTTTAAGAGTTTTACCTAAATTAGACAGTTTCCTAGAGGTATATACATGAATCTTCAGGATTTAAACTGTGTCATTCAGAAAACGCCAGTCAAATCAGAATCACCTGTAAGTATCAACAGTATTCTCTTCATTTATCAGCATCATACACAAATTCTGTGCTTTATACACAGCAATTCTTAATATTTGAAAGCACTTTCCTCGGAAATCTTCATCTAGAGTAGTCAGAATTGTAACCATTAACAGAACTCTTACCATTTCACAGCATTCTACTCCTAATTTCCGTGATTGAACATGAACATAAAGATAGAACGGCTCTATTCACTAGTATTTCAAGTGTTTCGTATATGTTCCTAATCATTTCCTGAGACTATTATTCTGTATTTATGAGTTTTACCAAAAGTTGACAGCTTTCCTAGAAGTATATACATGAATCTTCAGGATTTAAACTGTGTCATTCTGAAAACGCCAGTCAAGCAGAATCACCTGTAAATATTAACAGTTTTCTCTTCATTTATCAGCTTCATACACAAATTCTGAGCTTTATAAAGAGTTCTTAATGTTGGAAAGAATTTTCTTCGGAAACACATCATCTAGAGTAGTCATGATTGTAAACATTATCAGTACTCTCGTCATTTCACAGCATTCTACCTCTAATCTCCGTGATTGAACCTGCACATAAAGATTGAACGGCTCTATTTATTAGTATTTAAAATGTTTCCTACATGTTTCTAATCATTTCCTGGGACTATCACCGTGTATTTTAAGAGCTTTACCTAAATTAGACAGTTTTCCTAGAAGTATATACATTGTCTTCAGTATTTAAACTGTGTCATTCAGAAAACGCCAGTCAAATCAGAATCACCTGTAAGTATCAACAGTATTCTCTTCATTTATCAGCATCATACACAAATTCTGTGCTTTATAAACAGCAATTCTTAATATTTGAAAGCACTTTCCTCGGAAATCTTCATCTAGAGTAGTCAGAATTGTAACCATTAACAGAACTCTTACCGTTTCACAGCATTCTACCCCTAATCTCCGTGATTGAACATGAACATAAAGATAGAACGGCTCTATTCACTAGTATTTCAAGTGTTTCTTACATGTTCCTAATCATTTCCTGAGACTATCATTCTGTATTTTACGAGTTTTACCAAAAGTAGACAGCTTTCCTAGAAGTATATACATGAAACTTCAGGATTTAAACTGTGTCATTCTGAAAACGCCAGTCAAGCAGAATCACCTGTAAATATTAACAGTTTTCTCTTCATTTATCAGCTTCATACACAAATTCTGAGCTTTATAAAGAGTTCTTAATGTTGGAAAGAATTTTCTTCGGAAACACATCATCTAGAGTAGTCATGATTGTAAACATTATCAGTACTCTCGTCATTTCACAGCATTCTACCTCTAATCTCCGTGATTGAACCTGCACATAAAGATTGAACGGCTCTATTTATTAGTATTTAAAATGTTTCCTACATGTTTCTAATCATTTCCTGGGACTATCACCGTGTATTTTAAGAGCTTTACCTAAATTAGACAGTTTTCCTAGAAGTATATACATTGTCTTCAGTATTTAAACTGTGTCATTCAGAAAACGCCAGTTAAATCAGAATCACCTGTATGTATCAACAGTATTCTCTTCATTTATCAGCATCATACACAAATTCTGTGCTTTATAAACAGCAATTCTTAATGTTTGAAAGCACTTTCCTCGGAAATCTTCATCTAGAGTAGTCAGAATTGTAACCATTAACAGAACTCTTACCGTTTCACAGCATTCTACCCCTAATCTCCGTGATTGAACATGAACATAAAGATAGAACGGCTCTATTCACTAGTATTTCAAGTGTTTCTTACATGTTCCTAATCATTTCCTGAGACTATCATTCTGTATTTATGAGTTTTACCAAAAGTAGACAGCTTTCCTAGAAGTATATACATGAATCTTCAGGATTTAAACTGTGTCATTCTGAAAACGCCAGTCAAGCAGAATCACCTGTAAATATTAACAGTTTTCTCTTCATTTATCAGCTTCATACACAAATTCTGAGCTTTATAAAGAGTTCTTAATGTTGGAAAGAATTTTCTTCGGAAACACATCATCTAGAGTAGTCATGATTGTAAACATTATCAGTACTCTCGTCATTTCACAGCATTCTACCTCTAATCTCCGTGATTGAACCTGCACATAAAGATTGAACGGCTCTATTTATTAGTATTTAAAATGTTTCCTACATGTTTCTAATCATTTCCTGGGACTATTACCGTGTATTTTAAGAGTTTTACCTAAATTAGACAGTTTCCTAGAAGTATATACATGAATCTTCAGGATTTAAACTGTGTCATTCAGAAAACGCCAGTCAAATCAGAATCACCTGTATGTATCAACAGTATTCTCTTCATTTATCAGCATCATACACAAATTCTGTGCTTTATACACAGCAATTCTTAATATTTGAAAGCACTTTCCTCGGAAATCTTCATCTAGAGTAGTCAGAATTGTAACCATTAACAGAACTCTTACCGTTTCACAGCATTCTACCCCTAATCTCCGTGATTGAACATGAACATAAAGATAGAATGGCTCTATTCACTAGTATTTCAAGTGTTTCGTACATGTTCCTAATCATTTCCTGAGACTATCATTCTGTATTTTACGAGTTTTACCAAAAGTAGACAGCTTTCCTAGAAGTATATACATGAATCTTCAGGATTTAAACTGTGTCATTCTGAAAACGCCAGTCAAGCAGAATCACCTGTAAATATTAACAGTTTTCTCTTCATTTATCAGCTTCATACACAAATTCTGAGCTTTATAAAGAGTTCTTAATGTTGGAAAGAATTTTCTTCGGAAACACATCATCTAGAGTAGTCATGATTGTAAACATTATCAGTACTCTCGTCATTTCACAGCATTCTACCTCTAATCTCCGTGATTGAACCTGCACATAAAGATTGAACAGCTCTATTTATTAGTATTTAAAATGTTTCCTACATGTTTCTAATCATTTCCTGGGACTATCACCGTGTATTTTAAGAGCTTTACCTAAATTAGACAGTTTTCCTAGAAGTATATACATTGTCTTCAGTATTTAAACTGTGTCATTCAGAAAACGCCAGTCAAATCAGAATCACCTGTAAGTATCAACAGTATTCTCTTCATTTATCAGCATCATACACAAATTCTGTGCTTTATAAACAGCAATTCTTAATATTTGAAAGCACTTTCCTCGAAAATCTTCATCTAGAGTAGTCAGAATTGTAACCATTAACAGAACTCTTACCATTTCACAGCATTCTACTCCTAATCTCCGTGATTGAACATGAACATAAAGATAGAACGGCTCTATTCACTAGTATTTCAAGTGTTTCTTACATGTTCCTAATCATTTCCTGAGACTATCATTCTGTATTTTACGAGTTTTACCAAAAGTAGACAGCTTTCCTAGAAGTATATACATGAAACTTCAGGATTTAAACTGTGTCATTCTGAAAACGCCAGTCAAGCAGAATCACCTGTAAATATTAACAGTTTTCTCTTCATTTATCAGCTTCATACACAAATTCTGAGCTTTATAAAGAGCAGTTCTTAATGTTGGAAAGAATTTTCTTCGGAAACACATCATCTAGAGTAGTCATGATTGTAAACATTATCAGTACTCTCGTCATTTCACAGCATTCTACCTCTAATCTCCGTGATTGAACCTGCACATAAAGATTGAACGGCTCTATTTATTAGTATTTAAAATGTTTCCTACATGTTTCTAATCATTTCCTGGGACTATCACCGTGTATTTTAAGAGTTTTACCTAAATTAGACAGTTTTCCTAGAAGTATATACATTGTCTTCAGTATTTAAACTGTGTCATTCAGAAAACGCCAGTCAAATCAGAATCACCTGTATGTATCAACAGTATTCTCTTCATTTATCAGCATCATACACAAATTCTGTGCTTTATAAACAGCAATTCTTAATATTTGAAAGCACTTTCCTCGAAAATCTTCATCTAGAGTAGTCAGAATTGTAACCATTAACAGAACTCTTACCATTTCACAGCATTCTACTCCTAATCTCCGTGATTGAACATGAACATAAAGATAGAACGGCTCTATTCACTAGTATTTCAAGTGTTTCTTACATGTTCCTAATCATTTCCTGAGACTATCATTCTGTATTTTACGAGTTTTACCAAAAGTAGACAGCTTTCCTAGAAGTATATACATGAAACTTCAGGATTTAAACTGTGTCATTCTGAAAACGCCAGTCAAGCAGAATCACCTGTAAATATTAACAGTTTTCTCTTCATTTATCAGCTTCATACACAAATTCTGAGCTTTATAAAGAGTTCTTAATGTTGGAAAGAATTTTCTTCGGAAACACATCATCTAGAGTAGTCATGATTGTAAACATTATCAGTACTCTCGTCATTTCACAGCATTCTACCTCTAATCTCCGTGATTGAACCTGCACATAAAGATTGAACGGCTCTATTTATTAGTATTTAAAATGTTTCCTACATGTTTCTAATCATTTCCTGGGACTATCACCGTGTATTTTAAGAGCTTTACCTAAATTAGACAGTTTTCCTAGAAGTATATACATTGTCTTCAGTATTTAAACTGTGTCATTCAGAAAACGCCAGTTAAATCAGAATCACCTGTATGTATCAACAGTATTCTCTTCATTTATCAGCATCATACACAAATTCTGTGCTTTATAAACAGCAATTCTTAATGTTTGAAAGCACTTTCCTCGGAAATCTTCATCTAGAGTAGTCAGAATTGTAACCATTAACAGAACTCTTACCGTTTCACAGCATTCTACCCCTAATCTCCGTGATTGAACATGAACATAAAGATAGAACGGCTCTATTCACTAGTATTTCAAGTGTTTCTTACATGTTCCTAATCATTTCCTGAGACTATCATTCTGTATTTTACGAGTTTTACCAAAAGTAGACAGCTTTCCTAGAAGTATATACATGAATCTTCAGGATTTAAACTGTGTCATTCTGAAAACGCCAGTCAAGCAGAATCACCTGTAAATATTAACAGTTTTCTCTTCATTTATCAGCTTCATACACAAATTCTGAGCTTTATAAAGAGTTCTTAATGTTGGAAAGAATTTTCTTCGGAAACACATCATCTAGAGTAGTCATGATTGTAAACATTATCAGTACTCTCGTCATTTCACAGCATTCTACCTCTAATCTCCGTGATTGAACCTGCACATAAAGATTGAACGGCTCTATTTATTAGTATTTAAAATGTTTCCTACATGTTTCTAATCATTTCCTGGGACTATCACCGTGTATTTTAAGAGCTTTACCTAAATTAGACAGTTTTCCTAGAAGTATATACATTGTCTTCAGTATTTAAACTGTGTCATTCAGAAAACGCCAGTCAAATCAGAATCACCTGTAAGTATCAACAGTATTCTCTTCATTTATCAGCATCATACACAAATTCTGTGCTTTATAAACAGCAATTCTTAATGTTTGAAAGCACTTTCCTCGGAAATCTTCATCTAGAGTAGTCAGAATTGTAACCATTAACAGAACTCTTACCATTTCACAGCATTCTACCCCTAATCTCCGTGATTGAACATGAACATAAAGATAGAACGGCTCTATTCACTAGTATTTCAAGTGTTTCTTACATGTTCCTAATCATTTCCTGAGACTATCATTCTGTATTTTACGAGTTTTACCAAAAGTAGACAGCTTTCCTAGAAGTATATACATGAATCTTCAGGATTTAAACTGTGTCATTCTGAAAACGCCAGTCAAGCAGAATCACCTGTAAATATTAACAGTTTTCTCTTCATTTATCAGCTTCATACACAAATTCTGAGCTTTATAAAGAGCTCTTCTTAATGTTGGAAAGAATTTTCTTCGGAAACACATCATCTAGAGTAGTCAGGATTGTAAACATCATCAGTACTCTCGTCATTTCACAGCATTCTACCTCTAATCTCCGTGATTGAACCTACACATAAAGATTGAACGGCTCTATTTATTAGTATTTAAAATATTTCCTACATGTTTCTAATCATTTCCTGGGACTATCACCGTGTATTTTAAGAGTTTTACCTAAATTAGACAGTTTCCTAGAAGTATATACATGAATCTTCAGGATTTAAACTGTGTCATTCAGAAAACGCCAGTCAAATCAGAATCACCTGTATGTATCAACAGTATTCTCTTCATTTATCAGCATCATACACAAATTCTGTGCTTTATACACAGCAATTCTTAATATTTGAAAGCACTTTCCTCGGAAATCTTCATCTAGAGTAGTCAGAATTGTAACCATTAACAGAACTCTTACCGTTTCACAGCATTCTACCCCTAATCTCCGTGATTGAACATGAACATAAAGATAGAACGGCTCTATTCACTAGTATTTCAAGTGTTTCTTACATGTTCCTAATCATTTCCTGAGACTATCATTCTGTATTTTCGAGTTTTACCAAAAGTACACAGCTTTCCTAGAAGTATATACATGAATCTTCAGGATTTAAACTGTGTCATTCTGAAAACGCCAGTCAAGCAGAATCACCTGTAAATATTAACAGTTTTCTCTTCATTTATCAGCTTCATACACAAATTCTGAGCTTTATAAAGAGTTCTTAATGTTGGAAAGAATTTTCTTCGGAAACACATCATCTAGAGTAGTCATGATTGTAAACATTATCAGTACTCTCGTCATTTCACAGCATTCTACCTCTAATCTCCGTGATTGAACCTGCACATAAAGATTGAACGGCTCTATTTATTAGTATTTAAAATGTTTCCTACATGTTTCTAATCATTTCCTGGGACTATTACCGTGTATTTTAAGAGTTTTACCTAAATTAGACAGTTTCCTAGAAGTATATACATGAATCTTCAGGATTTAAACTGTGTCATTCAGAAAACGCCAGTCAAATCAGAATCACCTGTATGTATCAACAGTATTCTCTTCATTTATCAGCATCATACACAAATTCTGTGCTTTATACACAGCAATTCTTAATATTTGAAAGCACGTTCCTCGAAAATCTTCATCTAGAGTAGTCAGCATTGTCACCATTAACAGAACTCTTACCATTTCACAGCATTCTACCCCTAATCTCCGTGATTGAACATGAACATAAAGATAGAACGGCTCTATTCTCTAGTATTTCAAGTGTTTCTTACATGTTTCTAATCATTTCCTGAGACTATCATTCTGTATTTTACGAGTTTTACCAAAAGTAGACAGCTTTCCTAGAAGTATATACATGAATCTTCAGGATTTAAACTGTGTCATTCTGAAAACGCCAGTCAAGCAGAATCACCTGTAAATATTAACAGTTTTCTCTTCATTTATCAGCTTCATACACAAATTCTGAGCTTTATAAAGAGCTCTTCTTAATGTTGGAAAGAATTTTCTTCGGAAACACATCATCTAGAGTAGTCAGGATTATAAACATTATCAGTACTCTCGTCATTTCACAGCAATCTACCTCTAATCTCCGTGATTGAACCTACACATAAAGATTGAACGGCTCTATTTATTAGTATTTAAAATGTTTCCTACATGTTTCTAATCATTTCCTGGGACTATCACCGTGTATTTTAAGAGTTTTACCTAAATTAGACAGTTTCCTAGAAGTATATACATTGTCTTCAGTATTTAAACTGTGTCATTCAGAAAACCCCAGTCAAATCAGAAGCACCTGTAAGTATCAACAGTATTCTCTTCATTTATCAGCATCATACACAAATTCTGTGCTTTATACACAGCAATTCTTAATATTTGAAAGCACTTTCCTCGGAAATCTTCATCTAGAGTAGTCAGAATTGTAACCATTAACAGAACTCTTACCATTTCACAGCATTCTACTCCTAATTTCCGTGATTGAACATGAACATAAAGATAGAACGGCTCTATTCACTAGTATTTCAAGTGTTTCTTACATGTTCCTAATCATTTCCTGAGACTATCATTCTGTATTTTACGAGTTTTACCAAAAGTAGACAGCTTTCCTAGAAGTATATACATGAATCTTCAGGATTTAAACTGTGTCATTCAGAAAACCCCAGTCAAATCAGAATCACCTGTATGTATCAACAGTATTCTCTTCATTTATCAGCATCATACACAAATTCTGTGCTTTATAAACAGCAATTCTTAAGGTTTGAAAGCACTTTCCTCGGAAAATCTTCATCTAGAGTAGTCAGAATTGTAACCATTAACAGAACTCTTACCATTTCACAGCTTTCTACCCCTAATCTTTGTGATTGAACATGAACATAAAGATAGAACGGCTCTATTCACTAGTATTTCAAGTGTTTCTTACATGTTCCTAATCATTTCCTGAGACTATCATTCTGTATTTTACGAGTTTTACCAAAAGTAGACAGCTTTCCTAGAAGTATATACATGAATCTTCAGGATTTAAACTGTGTCATTCTGAAAACGCCAGTCAAGCAGAATCACCTGTAAATATTAACAGTTTTCTCTTCATTTATCAGCTTCATACACAAATTCTGAGCTTTATAAAGAGCTCTTCTTAATGTTGGAAAGAATTTTCTTCGGAAACACATCATCTAGAGTAGTCATGATTGTAAACATTATCAGTACTCTCGTCATTTCACAGCATTCTACCTCTAATCTCCGTGATTGAACCTGCACATAAAGATTGAACGGCTCTATTTATTAGTATTTAAAATGTTTCCTACATGTTTCTAATCATTTCCTGGGACTATCACCGTGTATTTTAAGAGCTTTACCTAAATTAGACAGTTTTCCTAGAAGTATATACATTGTCTTCAGTATTTAAACTGTGTCATTCAGAAAACGCCAGTCAAATCAGAATCACCTGTATCAACAGTATTCTCTTCATTTATCAGCATCATACACAAATTCTGTGCTTTATAAACAGCAATTCTTAATGTTTGAAAGCACTTTCCTCGGAAAATCTTCATCTAGAGTAGTCAGAATTGTAACCATTAACAGAACTCTTACCATTTCACAGCATTCTACTCCTAATCTCCGTGATTGAACATGAACATAAAGATAGAACGGCTCTATTCACTAGTATTTCAAGTGTTTCTTACATGTTCCTAATCATTTCCTGAGACTATCATTCTGTATTTTACGAGTTTTACCAAAAGTAGACAGCTTTCCTAGAAGTATATACATGAATCTTCAGGATTTAAACTGTGTCATTCTGAAAACGCCAGTCAAGCAGAATCACCTGTAAATATTAACAGTTTTCTCTTCATTTATCAGCTTCATACACAAATTCTGAGCTTTATAAAGAGCAGTTCTTAATGTTGGAAAGAATTTTCTTCGGAAACACATCATCTAGAGTAGTCATGATTGTAAACATCATCAGTACTCTCGTCATTTCACAGCATTCTACCTCTAATCTCCGTGATTGAACCTACACATAAAGATTGAAGGGG
>NW_005873411.1:24186-24982 GCF_000147115.1 Myotis lucifugus
TAGTATTTCAAGTGTTTCTTACATGTTCCTAATCATTTCCTGAGACTATCATTCTGTATTTTACGAGTTTTACCAAAAGTAGACAGCTTTCCTAGAAGTATATACATGAATCTTCAGGATTTAAACTGTGTCATTCTGAAAACGCCAGTCAAGCAGAATCACCTGTAAATATTAACAGTTTTCTCTTCATTTATCAGCTTCATACACAAATTCTGAGCTTTATAAAGAGCTCTTCTTAATGTTGGAAAGAATTTTCTTCGGAAACACATCATCTAGAGTAGTCAGGATTGTAAACATCATCAGTACTCTCGTCATTTCACAGCATTCTACCTCTAATCTCCGTGATTGAACCTACACATAAAGATTGAACGGCTCTATTTATTAGTATTTAAAATATTTCCTACATGTTTCTAATCATTTCCTGGGACTATCACCGTTTATTTTAAGAGTTTTACCTAAATTAGACAGTTTCCTAGAAGTATATACATGAATCTTCAGGATTTAAACTGTGTCATTCAGAAAACGCCAGTCAAATCAGAATCACCTGTATGTATCAACAGTATTCTCTTCATTTATCAGCATCATACACAAATTCTGTGCTTTATAAACAGCAATTCTTAATGTTTGAAAGCACTTTCCTCGGAAAATCTTCATCTAGAGTAGTCAGAATTGTAACCATTAACAGAACTCTTACCATTTCACAGCATTCTACCCCTAATCTTTGTGATTGAACATGAACATAAAGATAGAACGGCTCTATTCACTAGTATTTCAAGTGTTTCTTACATGTTCCTAA
>NW_005873412.1:0-7594 GCF_000147115.1 Myotis lucifugus
ACAGCCTTGTGAAGAGAGTGTTTTCCAGATGATGAAACAGGCTCAGTGTCTTCCCAAGGAAGCAACCAGCCCAATTCACAGGATGAGGCAGAATCCTAGTCTGATGCTGTTGCTCCATGCTGCCTCCCAGTGGCGAGTTTAGGGATATGCCTGACTGCTTTCTCACTCATGCCCTGAGGCCCAGGGTCCTGGAAGCTGGTGTTTGTTCCTTGGATGCACTGATGTTGACCTCAGCCGCCTCCTCTGACCATTTGTGCTTTGATCTTCCAGAGCCTGCTGCTCCGCCCTCCCTGGAGGTGGCCAGGTGACCTTGGCCTCTGTTTTGGGATCTGGATTTCATAAAACGGCTGAGCGTCCTCTCTCCTGGGATCTATCAGCTGACATCACCAATGCCCAGCGCTCAGGGACGCTGCTCCTTCAGACCTTTAGGAGCCTGAGGCACAGACTGCAGGGAAGAATCCCAGACAGAGGTGAGAGCTCAGGCTTCAGGCTCTGCCACTCACCAACCCACTGCAGCTCCGGGCGGCGATTTCCTCAGCTGAGCTGTGAGATGATTGTGCGAGACTCTGCCATGGCCCTGCACCTGGTGGGATTCTTAGCAAGAGATTCCAGATGCGAAAGGGCCTGGGGCCTAGTTATCTATTGCTGGTGACAAGCCACCCCAAACACAGTGGCTTAGCAACAGCATCTTACCGTTCCTCACAGTTCCGGGGTTGGAGTGTGTCCCACCTGGGCTCGCTTGCAGGGCTGCCATCAGGCCGGAGGGTCCACGGGGCTGGGAGGTCCCGACGGCCTCACCACTGTGTCTGGTGGTTGGTGCCGGCTGCCAGCTGGGCACCTCCATTCTCTGCACCAGGATGCGATGGGACAACTCCTCCATTTGGTCGACCAGCTTTCTGACCGGGGGGGGGGGGGGGTGTCTTGGTGTTTCTCAGGGGGCAAAGGCAGGAGGCTCGCCATCTCTCCAGTCTCTGGCTCTGAAACCCACTCAAGGGAGCTACATTCTAATGTCCACCCCGAGCCACAAAGCCCGTCTAGATGCCAGGAGGTGGAGAAACCGGAGTTCACCTTCTGAAAGGGAGGATGAATCGTCTCATTCCAGAAGGAACCGATGTACTGGGAGGGGGGACATTAGGACAGTTTATCACGAACCGATGACAGGCCATCTCTAGGGACAGCTCAACTGACCTTACACCAGGGGTCGGTAAGGTTTTTCTAGAAAAGGCCAGGTAATCCGTATTTGAAGCTTTATGTGCCGTATGGCCTGTCACACTACTTCATTCTGCCCTCACAGCTCAAAAGCAGCCACAGGCAGCATGCAAACAAAAGGGCATGCTTGTGTTCCCATAAACCTTTATTTAGCCCTAGCCAGTCTGGCTCAGTGGGTAGAGCATCAGCCCATGGACTGAAGGATCTCGGGTTTGATTCCGGTCAAGGGCACATATATGTGCCCTGACCGGGGCTCGAGATGGAGTCTGCAACCAAGGTATGTGGTTGCTTAAGAGTAAGCAGATTGCATTTCCTCCACTCTCCTGCCGGCTAACCGCACCTTCTTGTGGCTCTGTCCTTTTTTGTGGTGCACCACAGCTTCCTTCTTTCTGTCCAGCATGTCAAGCTCCATCCAGCTGGCCCCTGCGCCCTTGCCTCAGCTGCTCCCTCTGCTGCATTGACTTTCCCTTGACCTCCTTAGGGCTGACTTCATATCACTTCAAGTGCCTTCTTCTATGCAGCAGCTCCCCTGGCCACTCTACCTCAACCACACACCCTGCCTTCCCTTACCCTCTCCTACTTCCCTGTTTCATTTCCTTACATTACTTACGGCTCTCTTTTTCCCCTTGTAACTTGTTCATTGGCTGCATCGGTTTCCCCCCAGTGGCTTATAAGTGCCAAGAGGCAGGGACCTTGCCTGTCTGGCTGTTGCTGGATCCTCAGTGCTGGGTTCTGTGCCTGGAACATTAAAATTGCTCAGTAAATGTCCCGTGGAACGGATGAATGGAAAGTGGGGAAAACAGAATCATCTACCTCATGGGATCGCTAATAAAACTGAATGAGAAAATGCATTTGAGATGCTTGGCCTGGGACTGGCCACAAAGTGAGTGCCAGGGAGTGGGAGGTGTTGAGACACTGTTTCTGCTCTTGTCGTCGCTGTGCTGGCCTCTGAGGACCTTTCTCTATCCTGCTGTCACTCGGGGGAAATGACTCCCAGGCCAGGACCCAGTTGAAAAGTGGGAAAGGCCCTGGGTCCGCCAGCCGGCCCTTTCATGGCCTCCGTGCTGCGGAAAGTGGGTCGCGTCATTTATTTTCCTCAGGGACTGGTGCTCACTGGTAGCTTTGCCCTTGAAAAGTCTCCTGGTTTGAACTAAATGTGAGGAGCTCAGATGGTCTGGATTTGATTTTCAAGGTCTTCAGAGACCAGCAAAAGCCTCATCACTTCACTGGCCAAATGAAAGCACCAGAAATCAAAGCAGGAAGGTGATGAGCAGAAAGGCTGGGTTTTTCTCCCCTGAAAATGTAGTCTTTCCTGAAAGAGCTTTTTCTTCGAGAGAAATCCTTTTCTCCAAGAGTCCATTCCCAGAGTTTCTTGAGCTAAGACAAGTACAGCACCATCCTTAGACCTGAGTCTCCAGGCCCTGCCCTGGGTGGGACCCCGAAAACCAAGGGATGTGCCTGCCGGAGCCCGTGGTCCCCTTCTAGACCGTGAGCTGCAAGTTCCTTGTCCAAATAGCTGAGTCCCCTCCAGGGCTGTGCAGGGCGTTTGCCGGGTTCTTCCTCTTGCCTGAAGGTGACATACGATGCCACACGGGCAAGAAACAAGCCAAGGTCCTGGCTGCGAATGAAGGAGATCGGAAATGGGTGTGAGAGGCAGGAGATGATGAATTCAGTTAAGAACTTGGAAGCCACTGAAACTGCAGGGACTTCTTGATTCAAGTCTTGTAGGAAATCTGGACTGGACCTCGAAGAGGGCTCTGTGACCCATTGGCCTTGAGCCTCCCTTTCAGTGTAGCATGGTGGGCATCTTATCATCTATCACAGGGTAACAGGCCCCGTGTTGTCGGGTGGAAGCTGGGCATAATGGGAGGACATAGTGGATGTGAGTGGCTCAAGTTGGGGGCCAGTTAGGTACCACCATGTGCCTCCCCAGATTTTTGCGGCCTCACCTGTGTCCTTGACCCTCAGCATTTGCTGCATCTGAGCCAGACCCCAAGCTAACAGTGAACCAGGTGTGGTTTCCATCCTTGAGTTGCTCCCAGCCCACCATTCACTCATTTTGTTAATTAATTAATAGCCCATCACATCAGGTATAGAAGCCTTTTTGTCTCAGATGGTCACCCTTCCACCACTCAGCATGAACTTGACCTTACCTATTCTACTTGCTGTCGGGCAGGATGCCAGTTTAACTCCATCCGAAAACTGAAGACAAAAGCAAAATGGAAAGGATGTTTGGAATATGTATGATCTCTGTTACTATAGCCCAGAGGCATCGATCATCGAGAAATGGGTACTGCATTCTGCCAGATGGTGTACACTAGGACCCAGAGGCTCAGGTGGCTGCCACGGCAGCTGGCATTCATTCTGACTGGCATCCCAGTCAAGCTACCTAAAGTCATGGGGTGATAGAAAAGCCAGACTTTAGGTCAAAAGAGCTCTGGGTTTGGATTCTCACTCTGTTAATTACATACTGTTCATGCATCAGTGTGTGTGTGTGTGTGTGCACACACTCACATTTATAGGGTAAACTAGTGCCCTGGTGCACGGGGCACTAGTTTACCCTATTGAAAAGAAATTAATTAGAAGAAATATTTTAATATCGCTGTTTGCTCTTTCTCTATAATAGAAGTGTCAACCAAATTCATGATTGACAATGAGAGATTGAAACACATGTGTGTGATTGGCGCCAGCAAGAGCTTTATATGTATTGTGCATGCACGAGTCAACATAGCCTTTTATATCTATAATATCTATAATAATAAAAGTGCTAATTAGACTGGACAGCTGAACTACCTTCCAGATGTCATTCTGGACGTCCTTCTGGATGAAGCTGCAACAGCGGGGGCCAAGGCAGAGGCGGTTAGGGACAGGTGAGTGGTTAGGGACAATCAGGCAGGCAGGCAGGTGATCAGTTAAGGGTGATCTGGCAGGCAAGCAAGCAGTTAGGGCAGTGATGGTGAACCTATGACACGCGAACTCATTTTTTTGGTTGATTTTTCTTTGTTAAATGGCATTGAAATATATAAAATAAATATCAAAAATATAAGTCTTTGTTTTACTATGGTTGCAAATATCAAAACATTTCTATATGTGACACGGCACCAGAGTTAAGTTAGGGTTTTTCAAAATGCTGACAAGCCGAGCTCAAAAGGTTCACCATCACTGAGTTAGGGGCTATCAGGCAGGCAGGCAGAGTGGTTAGGGGTGATCAGGCAGGCAGGCGAGTGATTAGGGGCAATGAGGCAGGCATGCAGAGTGGTTAGGGGTGATTGAGCAGGCAGGCAGGCCAGTGGTTAGGAGCCAATGGTCCTGGATTGCGAGAGCAGGCTGGGCGGAGGGACACCCCCGCCCATGCATGAATTTTGTGCACAGGGCCTCTAGTATATAGAATAAACTTGCTTAATTAGACCTGCTTTCTGATGTAGCTAAACTTTTTCCAGCCCAATGAAGCACCCCAACTTCTCTTTCAGGTAATTGTCAGCAACACAGCAGTAAATACCAACACGAAGCAGATTATTATTATAGATCACGCAGGGAGAACAAAGGGTAAAATATTTAACTGCAGCAGTTTTTGACTATATTCTGCGCAGTGAGAAAACCTGAAGTCATTTTCAAGGTCCACCATTTCTTACTTCTTTTCAGTCGGGTCAAGTTTCTAAACTTTCTAAATCTCCATTTTCCGGCTAATGAAAAGAAAATAGGATTCTACCGAGTCTCCTATCTACCTGCTCCAGGACTTCTGTGAGGATCAAATGAGATAAGGCTCGTGAAAACACTTCACAAATATTTGGTTAAAGTGTAAAATGTTTGCACCTGGCTATAAAGCAAGTCATGTTCCTGGGCTGAAGAAACTCCAAGGAGGCTAGTCGCTAGGGAGAGGAAGCTGGGCGTTGCTACGTGACATCATTACCTGGCACCCACAGTGACCATTTCTGGGCTGGGCTGTGGGCCGTATTTTGCACCATGAGGTCTCGGCAGCATTGGCTGCGATTTGGTGGGGTGTCGCTCTCGGGTGGTGGCAGGGCCTGTGTCTCACTTGGAGGAAGCTGAGTGTTGGTTTGTCGGCACCAGGTCTGTGGTGCCATTTCTTTTTAAATGGCCAGTGCACATCATGGCAGCTCCTGCATTGAACATCTGCCCTCTGGTGGTCAGTGCGTGTCATAGCTACGTGACAGTGATGGACACTCTTTTTAGATATATAGATTCCTGAAGTGGAGTTGCTGAGTAGAAGGATAAATGCATTTATAATTGACCAATTGTTTAACCAAATGCACCACACTTTCTCCTCATAACACACTATCATCATTTGTTTGTGCAAGACTCTGTTGTATTTTATTCACTTTTTTAAAAATATATTTTATTGACTTTTTACAGAGAGGAAGGGAGAGGGATAGAGAGTTAGAAACATCAATGAGAGAGAAACATCGATCAGCTGCCTCCTGCACACCCCCCACCGGGGACGTGCCCGCAACCAAGGCACACGCCCTTGACCGGAATCGAACCTGGGACCTTTCAGTCCACAGGCTGACGCTCCATCCACCGAGCCAAACCAGCCACGGCTTTATTCATTTTTTTCCCCTTTATCCTCCATCTCCACTACCAGTTTATCCTTCATCTGTTTATTTAGATATATATTTGTGTGCTTTTAAATTATACACAAGATAATGGCACTCTACAGGGGTGGGCAAAAGTAGACTTACAGTTGTTCCCATGAAAAATAATCTACACTAATAAAAGAGAAACATGGTAATTAGCATACGACCACTACCCTTTTCATTGGCTAATCAGTGAGTATATGCAAATTAACTGTCAGCCAAGATGGTGGCCGGCAGCCAGGCAGCTGGAAGCGAACATAAGGCTTGCTTGCTTCAGTGAAGGAGGACTCCAACATTCCCCGCCTGCGCTGCCGGCCTCTGAGCTGGCAGTTTGAAACTTTGTAACAAATATAGAAGCTAAACAAAACCGCAGGGATCTCAGAGCTGGAGTTATACATTGTTTCGATTATAGAACGCAAACAAACCAGCAGCGGAAGCCTCAGAGCTAGGGCCAGAGCTAAAGTTGGCCCAGAATAAAAAAAAAAAAAAAGAAAAAAAGGAGCGGTTGGGAGCTTCAGTCAATCGCCAGCCTTAAGGCAGCCCTCAGCCCCTCACCCAGACTGGCCAGGTACCCCAGTGGGGACCCCCACCCTGAAGGGTGTGTGACCAGCTGCAAACAGCCATCATCCCCTCATCCAGGCTGGCCAGGCACCCCAGTGGGGACCCCCACCCTGATCCAGGACACCCTTCAGGGCAAACCAGCCTGCCCCCAGGCCTCTATCCTATATAGTAAAAGGGTAATATGTCTCCCAGCACCGGGATCAGCAGAGCAGCGAGGCCTCCTGGCACTGGATCAGCGTGACAGGGGGCAGCGCCCCAACCCCCTGATCGGCCCTGCTCTGTGTGTGACAGGGGGTGGTGCCCTAACTCCCCTATCGGCCCTGCTCTGAGCCTGACCAGGGGCTGCACCTAGGGATTGGGCGTGCCCTCTGTCACCCGGGAGCAGGCCTAAGCCAGCAGGTCCTTATCTCCCGAGGGGTCCCAGACTGTGAGAGGGCACAGGCCGGGCTGAGGGACCCCCCCATCCCCTCCGAGTGCACAAATTTTTGTGCACCGGGTCTCTAGTACAATAATACAAGAATAAAGTCTGTTTCCCATACTCACAACTGTAAACCTATTTTTGCCTACCCCTGTATAATTTCTTTTTCTTCTGTTGAGATTGCAAACTGGCCTAGGTTCGGTGGCTCCCTTTGCCAAAACCAACCTGGCAAAACTACAGATCTGGGAGAGAAGCTTGGATTTGAAGCACTAACAAAAGAACCTACAGGGTCCTGCAGAAAGAATGAAACTGAACTCAGGCTGGTGGCTGTCAGAGAGAAGGCAGGTGGTGCCCTGGAGCCTTGACTCTTTGCCCCGAAGCCAGAGCTGAGATGCTCAAGTCCAGATACCCTGCCAGGCGAGGAATTGTTAAAGACAACACAGGCTGCTCATCCATTCTTTCCTCTCCGTTTTCATTACTTCCTCCTCCACCGCACCCCCAAATCCCAGGGATGGTTAATTTCAACCTCAGGATGCGGCTTCCTGCCAGTGTGGCTGCTTCCCGGGTGTTTCATGAGGAAATCCTGACCAGAGCATATGCGGGATGGGGGTTGGGGGGTGGGGGGTGGGGAAGGGGAGGTGGAGAGATACCAAATGGCAATCATCAAATCTAGGGCTCATCCCTTCCGCTCTGCAAATTCACCTGCGTGCACACAACCACACCCACTAAAGGAAAGGAAATATTGTTGACAACATACACCACCTGAAACAGAATCGTCAGATATGGTCCTTCTTTTGATCGCCCCCCCCCC
>NW_005873412.1:8630-12301 GCF_000147115.1 Myotis lucifugus
CCCAGGTGTGACTATCCCAGTGGAACCTGGGTGACGGGAGGGCAAGTAGCAACCAGCAGTCATTTATGGGTCTCAGTGTGGAATAAAAAGCGGGTCCCTAGGTTATGCTGAATTTCAAGGTGGCTGGGACACAGCATGCAACGAGGTGCGATGCCCTTCTGAGCACGGGCCTGCGGGACTGGCAGCCCGGGAAGCCGGCCCCGGTGAGGGGATAGCGCCCTGGGATCCAGCTGCTGGCAGCAACACCTGCACCCACCTCACCGGGCCGGACACACAGGAGAATATTGCCCGTGGAGGTGCGAATAGTAGCTCCCCAAACATCAAGACCGAGGCTCTGTTTTCCCCCAACAGGCCAGCAGGACCTGCTCTCGCCAAGGGAAGGAGCAGCCACAGCTGGGTCTCACTGGTGCTGGTACCTCTCTCACTTCACCAATAAGCCCAAAGCTATCACCAATGAGATGAGGGGAGAAGGGCTCATCGAGGTGGCGTTGGCGGATGTGACTCAGCCAGTCTGACTCGAGTCTGTATTTAAAACCCTTTACACTACATCACCTTGGAACAGTTTGTTCTCACACCAAGGCAGGCAGACACACACACACACACACACACACACACACACACACACTCACATACATGCACACATATGGGCACACACACACACCCATATACCCATTCTCCCACACATTCACACTTACACACACATTCACTCACACACTCACACACACTCACACTCATACAGACAACTCACACACACTCTCTCACACAATCACACACACACATACACATACTCACACACACACCCATACACACACTCACACACATACGCACACATGCTCATACACACACCCATACACTCTCACATATACTCACACATACACTCACAATCATACACACACACTCACACATACATACACACACTCACACACATGCATGCACACACATTCACACACATACACACATGCACACACACACACACACACATACACACAGACACGTACACAGTTTGCCAATGAACTAATTGCTTTATTTAGAGGAGACCCTGGGAATGTAGCCGCCACGGCTAAGCAGGAAGCGGGACTTGGAGAGCAGTGGGGACGGGACATCTGTCACCCAAGGAAGAGGGGAAAGGCGCCAGGCCACCTGCCTCGGGGCTTCTCATTCTGGAAGGGAGGCTTCTCTCTGGGGGTCGAGGGGCTCCTGGCTTGTCTCTGGGATGGGAGAGGGGTGTTTCCCTCTTTGCCAGGAACGAGCCAGGGCGGGGAGGGATGGGGGCCAGAGAGGGAAGCTCAGCATTGGAGGCTAGACTTCCGGGGGCGGGACCTCAGCACCGGTGGTCTCTCCCACGGCACTTCCGGTTGGGGTAGAATTGGTACTGTTTCTTATAGGTTTTCCGGTTTCTCGCAAAACAGTAGGCAGCTGCTTTATCACATTCACACAGCTGCCTGCGACAGTGATCCTGCTTCCCTGGAATCACAAGAAAATAAACCTGGCTGAGGGTTTGGGAATGTTCGATGGCTCCTGTCCTCCAGACGCGTCTAGTCCGGGGAAGCACCTAGGCTCCGGGTCCTTCCGATGGGAAGACAGAGCTCCTGTCCTCGGGGAGCGAGCGCCCAGTCTGACGGGGACGCCCGCCCCCAAGCACTGGGAGACGCTTTCTTCTTCCCAACAGTTGTGTCCAGGTGCAAAGAAACAGAATTTCCCGAGGATGAGGCCCAGAAATCAGGATTTTAAAAAGATTCCCAGGTGATTCTAATGTGCAGCCAAGGTTGAGAACCACTGCCCTAGGGCCTGGGAATGGGTTGGTCTCTGGGAGCACGTGACCTTGATCTGGCCAATGAGCCACAGGGGAAGTCTCCTGGATTAATTTCCTCCCCCAAATAGAGACCTGGGGTGGGGGGGGGGGGGACCGGACTGAAAGCCTCTTCTATGGGGTAAGGCCATGAGGTTGGAGTGGCACCAGGCGTCGTGGCATCCCATGGCCAAGGTCGGGGAGCAGAAGGTGGAGAAAAGGCTGGGTCTCTGACCACACGGTTGAGCAGCTGCCACCTCCCCCCCAGCCCTCCCCCTCCCGGCACTGCCCTCTGCCAGACCAGTCAGACTTCCCCATTACCCAAGCCTCTTGTGGTTGGGCATCTCATTCCTTACGACCCAAAGCCTGCTAAGATACAGGGCCCTGTGGAGAGGTCATGACAGGGAGACCCCATTTCTGATCTTAAAGAGCTCAAGGTGTTGGGGAAGAGGCGATACTTTCTCAAAATCCCAGCAGCGGGTCTGCTGTCTGGGGCCACTGGGCAAACCCTTCCATTGACCACCCAGCTCTCTCCTCCCCTTCAGAGCCAATCGTGCCCCAGGATATCTTGGCTTCATGTCCCACTCACTCTCGCCCCGCCCCTCTGGATTTGCCCTCACACTCCATGGCAACAGCCCCAGTGAGGTCCTCAGGGGTCTTCCTGCCTCTAAATCCGCGGAGCCTGTCAGCCCTTATCCTTGAGACTTCGTGTTAAATTGGCTGCTGTCCACTCCTTGACCTTCTCTCAGTATCCTCTCCCTCTCTGACAGGCCGTCCTCTCTCTTCTGTCTGGGCCTTTAGACATCAAATGGGCGAGTATATCCCACTCTCAGCTCTCTGCTGTGACTCCTGAACCCGTGCCCCGTCCAGACCCCTAGCTGGAGCTGCCTGTCCCTACATCCAGCCGCCTGCTTCGCGTCTCCCTGGGTGTTCTGGGAGCCTCTTAAACATGTCTACATAGAACTCCTCCTCCCTTCACCCACCTGGGCCACGTCCTGTTCCATCCATGGGATAGGATACCCACCCAACAGCTCCCTATCCCTCTACCCAGGCAACCACCAAGCTCTGCTGTTTCTACCTGAAATGACACTCTCAGCCCTCCCATCAAGACTACCATTGTCATATGTCCAATGGCAATGGTCTTCTCACTGCTGCCCCTGCCTCCCAGTCCCATGGGTCTCCACCCACGCTGGGGGAATCCTCCCCAATGCAAATCTGTTCATGCCACTCCTTTGCTCAAGAGCTCCCCACTGCTCTAGGACAAAATCTAAATACAGAATGGCCTTGGGTTTGGCCTGGCCCCTCCTGTTCCTTCAGCCTCATCACTCACCACTCCCTCTCCTTCAGGCTCTCAGAACTGTCCCAGTTCCCTTGGGCCCTTAGACCCTGCTGAGCCGTCTTGTAGGAAGGCCTCTTCTATGGGGTAAGACCATGATGTTGGAGTGGCACCAGGTGTCTTGGCATCCCATGGCCAAGGTCGGGAAGTAGAAGGTGGGGAAAAGGCTGGCTCCTGACATCCAAGCTGAGTCTTTAAGGATGTGCAGGCACCAGAGGGGAGGAGGGTGTCTGCACGGCCTTAAAGACTCAGCTTGGCTGTCAGGAGCCTTCCTGGACCGCAACCTGTGCTCAGGGCCCTGCCCTTTGGCTTCCTGCCTATTGGAGTCTCCCATCTAGTGTTCTCCTTGTCTTTACTTCCCACTCACCTATGAGCTCCCTGAGGCAGGGACACTCTCCCTTTGTATTTCTTTTACTTTTTTTTGTTGTTGTTGTTAATCATCACCTGAGGATATTTTCCCATGATTTTTAGGGAGAGTGGAAGAGAGGGGGAGAGACTCACACATTTGATGTGACATTGATGTGAAGAGACACATCTGTGAAAGAG
>NW_005873412.1:13043-14726 GCF_000147115.1 Myotis lucifugus
GGGGCTGGGGCCCTGTGCCCTCCTTCTCTGCCCCTCTCTGCTACTCCCCCTCCCACTAGGGCCTCTCTCCCACCCACTGAGGGAGGGCCTGGGGAAATGGGAAGGAAAGCTGGGGCTAAGGGTGCTTTCATCTGGGGCTGCCCCCTTGTGGCCAGAGGTCAGGGTTCGCTCTTACCAAAGGCCATGGTCAAGGCCAACAACAACAGAAGGGTCTTCATGTGGACAGTCCCCTGCGTGAGAAATGCAGATGGATTGGCCTAGAATCCTCTCCCAGGTGGTCCCAGCTTCTGCCCTGGCCCCTTGCTCAGCAACCCTGGAGAAAAGAAACTTCAAGGGAACACACAGACATGCTCCTCGATCCAGGATGACTACCTTCGTCACACAAGAACACAGAAGGAGCGTGCACACACAGGGCCTCCTGACCCTTCCCAGCTCTGTTTGACTATTTTCACACACATGCAGGCCTCAGACCCAAGAAGACCCCCACACGGTACTCTCAGGAGATGTCCACGCTCCCCATCTGACTGAGAGTTCCTGGAGGGTGCAACCTGGTCGTCCCAACCAACTCGGACTTCCAAGGTCATAGGTTGTGCACCTATCCCCCACCCCCCATTAGACACATCTTACTTGTTCCAACTGGATTCAAGGCTTGGGAATTCCATCAATGAAGTCCAATCTCCAATATTATTTTCCAAAACGAAAGCACAGCACCTTCTCTTTGCAAGACTTTCCAACCCCTTACACATATACACATGCGCAAATGCATATATAGTCACACACATATGCATGCATATACCCACTGCTGGACTCACCCACTAATACAGACCTCCTTTCATACAATCACTCACATACCCATACAACACACTTGTGCACATCCCCCCCCAAATCATGCGCATGAATGTATATGTCCATGTATGCAACAGACACATGCATAAATACACATGGACACATATGCCAACACAGCCACTCTTAAAGATAGCCACTGAGCAGGCCCATACTCCTGACAGGGCATGAATTTTGGGGTGTTACCTCTCAGAGAATGCTGGTGTTAATAGCTCCAAGTGCTGGTCTTGTTAAATCTGAACTCCAGCTCCCCTTTAATAGCTGCCCCCTGGGAAGGATGGGAGTTGGTGGGTATGCAAATGGGGTGGGAGTGCCTCCAGTGAGTGGACTCAAAGTTTGGCATGCCTATAGCCCTGGGCTATCCCCTTTTCTTCCCCTCAGTAGCTGGCAGGACAGAGCTGAGGATGGAAAACATTATGTGCTGTTAGTGGATGCCAAAATTGTAGATTATTTTGTAATCTTTCCCAGGGGCCTCATTCCTGACTTCAGTCCATTCCCGTAACCAGGCGCTGGGTGTGAGCACCAGTTGCCTCCTTGGGACCAGGGTCAGGAGAGGGCAGGGGCGTCCGCTGCTGCAGGCTAAGGCTCATCTACAGGCCTGCAGGCCCATTGCTGGGGCGAGGATTGCTCCTTTTTTTGGCTGAATGTGGCATTTGGTATAGGAATGGGGGCATTTAATAAAAGCTGGGCATTTATTGTTATTCATTCATTCCATCAATAATTCATTCACTAGAAGTACGTACTCAACCTCTTACAAAATGCCAGGATCCATAATGAGCTTCTTGCGTGAAGGTGCGGGGCGGTGTGAAGGACTGGTCCTGCCCCCGCAAGTTTCATCCC
>NW_005873412.1:14980-26544 GCF_000147115.1 Myotis lucifugus
AAGCCAGAGCCTGCCCTGGAGTTCACCCTGAAGCGCTGCCTCCACCTTACCCCAGTCCTTACCTGTCCGGAGACGGAACTGATGACTGCTTCCCAGCTCTATTGTTCTTCCTTTTTCACCCGTCAGGGACGTGGGTGACTCCAGCTTTAATTCCTAAAGCAAATACCTTCTCCCCGGCCCTTCAAGACATGCTCAGCATTGAACTTCCAGGGCCTTCCGTAAACACTCCCTGACACCAGCCCCAAAACAGCCAGCGTGGCAGAGGCCAGAGCTCCTAAACACTCCACCTGTGCCCCCTTCCCCAGGTGCCCCTCCAGGTGCGCAGGCCCAGGGGACTGGCTCCGGTGAGAGCACCTGAGCATTGGTGCCGAGGGGCCTTTCCCTGTCCCTCGTGGTGGGACCAGAAGCAGGGCAGCAGGTTGGATCCCCGAGTCAGGGCCTGAAGAACACCTGCCCGGGAGGAAGCCACAGACCCTCATGGGACTTAGGGAGAAGGACGTGTTGGGTTCAGTCACTGGTCACTGAGACTGGTAGTGACTGCAGCATAAGCTCGTCTGTGCTAACAGCCTTCGAGGCAGCGTTCACCTCGGAGATGCAATGTAGTTCCAACGCTAGGCCTGTGTGAGGGTGAACTGTGTCCCCGGGCCAAGTCCTGTGTGGAAGTCCTAACTTCCAGTATCTCAGAGTGTAACCTTATTTGAAAACAGGGCCTTTGAAGATGTGATTAGTTAAGATAAAGTTATTAGGCTGAATCCACTAGTACTGGTGTCCCTACAAAAAGGGAAAATTTGGGCACAGACACACGCAGCGAGGACACCATGTGAAGATGTAGGCTGAGGTCCATGATGCTTCTATAAGCCAAGAAACGCTGAAGGTGGCGGGAAACCCCAGCGGCTAGGGGAGAAAATCGAATAGATTCTGTCTCCTGGCCCCCCAGAGGAACCAGCCACACCCGGACCTTGATCTCAAACTTCTGGCCTCAGGAACGATGAAACAATACATCTGCCATTTAAGCCACTCAGCTGGTGGGACTTGTGCCTAGCAGACCCATCACCCTCCAGGGATCTCTGTCTGCCTGGGATTTTCGCTCTCAGAGCTGTTTGCTTTAGCCTAAGTCAGGGTTCAGAGGGGAGGGGCTAGAGTGGACCTTGGTCTTTTGTTAAGCACCGCAGTGTTTGGAACATGGTCATGTCTACAATAGGCAAACTGCCTCCCCGACAGCCCCGATCCTGGAGGGCCCTGGCACTGCGTCCAGGCCACAGCACTCACGGACTCTGCTGGCCGCCCACGTGGCCGCTCTTGTCCCATCTTCTCAGGGTTTCCCCCACAAGAATTTGAAGTCCATGATTTGGTCTCTTGACAGCCTCCTTCACCCAAGGACTAATTTAAGCACTTGGAGTACATCAGTGGACAAAACAAATACCGGTATTCAAGGTGTGCCTTTTTAGTGGAGAGGGACAAAGAATAAACAAAAGACACAAAAATAAATTATATAGCCAGCCTGTTCGGTGGGAATCATGCAATGAAGAGAAGCAATAGAGATGGAGAAGGGGTGGCAAGAGGGAGTGGGTGAAGGTGGGTTGCAATTTTACGTAGGGTGGACCTTCTCAGATGGAAAGTGCTTTGAGCACCATCAGTGTTCAGGAAAGTTTTTAAAAATATATTTTATTGATTTTTCACAGAGAGGAAGGGAGAAGGACAGAGAGTCAGAAACATTGATGAGAGAGGAACATCGATCAGCCGCCTCCTGCACACCTCCCAGTGGGGATGTGCCCGCAACCAAGGCACATGCCCTTGGCCGGAATCGAACCCGGGGCCTTTCAGTCTTCAGGCCCACGCTCTATCCACTGAGCTAAACCGGTTAGGACGAAAAGTTTTTTTTTTTTAAATAAATTATTTATACTTAAAAGCCTCAGTCTTTTGGCAATGGTTCTTTTTCATCTCAGGATTATGTTGTAATGTACCCCATAAATCACACAAGGACGCCTCAAGAAGTCGAATTAAAGAGTCACATTTATTGCAAATCCTTGACTATGAGGGGGCATTTCCCTCTCCCAGATCCCATAGTGTCTGGCCCAGCCCCAACGCCAGATTTATATAGGCAAAGATCACGAAGGTATGATTACATCCCAAGGTCTGGAATGAGGAACCAGATTTGCAAGAAAGCAGTTTACAGAAGCAGAAGCAGCATGTTGTCTAAATTATAGTTTTGGGTCTCGGGGTCACTGAATTGACAGAAACACATTATCTAGAGCCCTTGGGTCTGGAATGAGGAACCTGGTTTGCAAAAAAGCAGTTTACAGAAGCAGAAGCAGCATGGTATCTAAATTACAGTTTTTGGGGCTCTGGAACACTGAGTCAACAGGGACACATTAACTGGAGCCCGCTGACCTTGGGATAACGGTGCTGTCCTTCCCAGGTAAAGGAAAATGTGCTTTCTAAGACCAGTATGACCACAACCCATGGGATATTCACATTACAATCAGTAGGGTATTTAATCGAATGGGTTGATTTATATAATTCAGAAAATCAAAATAACTTTTCTATTATTTTAGCAAGCAAATAAGTACAGAAACCAAACAGCAGGGTTAGAGTTAAACTACAGTTTCTACCTGAGATAATTGCTACCATACTTCATTCCCCACTGGTTTTATGTACATGACTCAAATCTTGGACTCATCTTTACTAGTTAGGGGATTGTACTGTCCCCTAACTACAAGTTGTTTGACCGAATTAATTTTTCTAAACTACCTGCATGGCACATTTAGTTTTCTATTTACTCACCCCACTTCTTTTAAGGGCATTCTCTATTCTGTTCCTGCTCTCCTGTCCCCTAACACATCTAGCCCAACTTGGCCCTGGACTTTCTCACTGGCTAGTAAAAATGTTCTTACAGTTACCAAGGCCCCTAGTGCCACAGTCCCCATCAGTACTGTCCTCACTGAAGCCCAGTTCCCCTCCTGCGGGCGTCGAGCCTCCTCCTGGCCTCGTGGAGCCCAGGCTAGGGATCTCACAGGTGAGGCTGCTGGCTGCCGGGATCAAGGCCATTTCTTGATGCAGGAGCTGGGAGTGGTGTAGTCAGGTCTGGATGCCGTCAACCTTAACAGCCGTGGGCGTGCTTAGGGCGACAGTGTTTATTCCCTTCCAAGTTGGGGTGAGTCCTTGGGTAGTGAACTTTACCCACACCGAGTCCCCAGACTGAAAGGGATGTACAGGGTCCAAGGTGGCACTGGCAGGGCGTCTCGAGCAAGCTTATGGTGGCTCTCTGGGCATATTGCAGAGCGTGCAAGGACTTGAGCAAGGAATGGTTATGACTTTTAGCTTTTAATTCCTCCCCTAACTTTGGATAGGATAGGGGGAGGTTTACCAAATATGATTTCAAAAGGGGAGAACCCCTCCCGGTTGGGGGTACCCCTAGCCTGTAAGTGGGTAAAGAGCAGTTTTCACTGGTTTCTGGGATAAATTTAGTTAAAGTCCTTTTAGAGTTCTGTCCATACCTGCCCTGAAGGTGTCTATACTTAAACCCCCCAATGCTCTCCTGAGGAGTTTCACTGGGCCTGAATTCCCAGGGGGACCCCCCTACCTTGCATTTACCTGTGACCTGCCTCATAAAAGTTCAGAAGTCTCGGTGACGCCTATGTGGGTAGCCTGGTGTAACTAGGCAACTAAAGTCTGACCTAGAGCCTCTGGGACCAACAGTCTGCCATCTGGTTGAGTCCACCAACCATTTGGTCCTCTGGTAGCTTGCTTCTGTTCTGCCAACTCCTCCTCTTGTAAAGGCCCCACTGGTTTTTGGACGGCTTCCTTGGCAGCTTGGTACTGGGTGACCCTGGTGTTTGACATCCATCGCTCCGGAGCACCTCGAAGGAGGGCTTCCACAGCATGGGGTGTTGTCAGGGCTAGTTCCTGGCCCAAAGTCAGCTTATCTGCCTCCTTTACCAGCAATGCTGTGGCGGCCACTACCCGGGGGCACGCTGGACACCCTGCTGCTATGGGGTCCAGTCTCTTAGACAGATAGGCCACAGGTCTCTTCCAGGGACCTAGGGTCTGGGTGAGAACCCCTTTGGCAACGCCCCTTACCTCACTCAGGTAGAGGTGGAAGGGCTTCCTGACATCTGGCAAAGCTAGGGCAGGTGCTGAGACGAGAGCCTTCTTTAGCTTCTCAAAGGCCCGTTGTTCCACTTTGGTCCAGTTTAGCAATCTCCGTGAACCCCAGTATCCACAGGCGGCAGTATCCAACTGCCCCTAAGAATTCCCGAACCTGCTTCTTGGTTGTAGGCATAGGGATCCGTAAGATTGCCTCTATTCGACTGAGAGGATCCGTCTGCCTTTGCTAATGTTGTACCCCAGGTATGTGTCATCAGAGAAGCACAACTGTGCCTTCTTGGCTGACACCCGGTAGCCTAATGCTTGTAAGGTGCCTAACAGGCCCTCAGTGGCTTGTTAGCAATTTTCCTCAGTATCTGCTGCCAGCAGATCATCTACATACTGGAGTAGGGTACATTCTGGATGCTCCTGTCTCAAGGCAAGTAGGTTCGAGCTCAAGGCTTCATCAAAAAGGGTGGGAGAGTCTTTGAAACCTTGAGGCGGTCTAGTCGAGGTTCATTGTCCCGAGAATCCAGTCTCTGGGTCATTCCACTCGAATGCAAAGATAGCAATTCCCTTCTTTGCTTCTAAACTCAGGGGGTATTGCCTTACCGAGCTGGAGTGTTGGTGACTTGCCATTGGACTACTACAGAAGCTTGATGACTTGTTAACCTCGGGGAAATTTCCCCAAGTAAGCAAAGTCACCTTGGCCCTTTCCTGCAAGAGATATTCCTCTGAGAGAGGACAGGTTAGAAGAATGCAGGCAGGGGAGGATGGGTTTGGGCTTGGGTTCCTTGGATCCACGGTGAAGTGTGCTCTGTCCCCCTCGAAGGATATGGTGGCTTGTAGTTTCTGTAAGAGGTCATGTCCAAGTAAGGGGCACGGGCATTCTGGCATGACCAGAAACGAATGAGTTACCGTGTTCTTTCTAAGGTCCACAGTCCTCTGATGTCTAATGAAAAAGGGCAGTTTGTCTGGTGGCTCCCTGGACTGATGTCTTCTTAGATGTTATGGGTCCCATTGGCTCTGTCAAGACCGAATAGGCTGCTCCAGAGTACACCAGAAAACTATCTAGGGGTCCTATTTATAAAAATTATTCTGGGCTCCAAGCGGTTCAAGGAAAAGGAGTCCTGGCCCTATTAGTCCCCTTCCCTGAGTGTAAATCCTACAGAGCCTGGGGTTTCCCCTCAGCCTTCTGTTTTCCTTTGTTAAACTACCAGGATATTCTCTTACAGTGCCCCTACTTTCTACAATAGGCATGCTAATACCTTTCTAGTTTGCTGCCGGCCTTTTCTTTCCTTTAGCCCTGTTTCTCCTCCAGTGTGGGAAACCGCCTATTGTCTTCACTGGCAGAGAAGTATAGACAGAGAACCCGGAAGGCCGGTGACCCTTGAAGCCCTAGCAAAGGTCAGAGCTGTGCACCCAGTTAGTCCAGACAATGGTAGCTGAAGCAACTTCCCCACCAGATAGTCATGTAAATGTTTATTAATAAGATAGTCTGCCTGTTACTGGAAATTGCCTGCTGATGGGCTAGTTTGCCTGTTACTGGAAATTGCCTGCCTAAGGGCTGTGCTATGGGTGTATCCCAGATCAATAAAAGCTTGGTGAGGCCTGAGCACCAGTGGAAGTCCTTCCCCTTGAGTTGGACTTACCCGCCTGGCCCCCCAATATCTCCAATTATCTCATATCTCTTCTCTTTCATTTGTGTGCAGCTCCTCTTCCAGATCCTGAACCCTGAACCACACGGGACATGGAGGGAAAACATTTATCACACTCCGGGTGTCCCTACTGTTAACTTTCTGGGCTACCTCTACCAGCTGTGACAGATTCATTCCTTCAAATCCTTCTAATTTGGGGGGTTTCTTTTTCTAGCTCCTGCCTTTTAAGCGCCCCCCAAACCTCCAACAGAACACGGTGAAAAATGTCCAAGGAGGCCTTGTCCCTGGGGGTTCTTGGATCTCATTGGGGCACAAGGAGGCACAGGGAAATTTCCCTCCTTGCCGCTGCAGCAGCGGCCACCTATTCACAATAACGCCTCGGAGGGTGAGAGGCAATTACAACCCCAGTGAGCAGAGGGCACAGGAGATGGGAGCCGGATAGGTGGAGGTGCTCTGCGGGGGGCGGGGGGGGCATTTTCGTCTGGCAGTCCTTTTCTCTCTGTTCCCACTGGAAAAAAAGTGCTTGCCTCCAGCCGGCAACGGTGGCATGGTGGGGGCCAGCAGCCCTTACACTGGCCCAGGGAAACATGCCCTGCAATCAGACTCCCTGACCTCTCCGAAAAGCCCCTTTGTTTGAGTGTGTTTCCATATTAAAAAGCAAACAAACATCTGCACCTACACCCTTTCAGTAAACAAGTACTTTTACAGCCTTGGGATCTTGAGCAGATAACAGGAACACCGCCCAAGTCCCCTGATGGGTGCCTGACAAGAACAGATGTGGAGGCCTTTGACTGGGGGGTGTAAAGTCTCCATTCTTCCTCCCTCGGCACTGCTAAGGACAGGATCATTGGGGAGGTCACTTCACCTAGGCAAAGCTGTGCTGAGCCATCTGGGGCAAAAGTGGTTTCTGTTCCCATTTTGGCTAAAAGGTCTCTGCCCATTAGAAGGACCAGGCAATCTGGCAAATACAGGAATTCATGAACCACCTGGTGGCCCCCTAACTGACATCGGCGGGGGCGGCAGAATGGTCTGCAGCTGTGGTCCCAGTAGCTCCAATAATGGTGACTTCCTGTCCTGAGAGGGGAGCTACCTTCTGAGTAACTACCGAGTGCTCTGCCCCTGTATCAACCATAAAGTTCACAGTCTGGCCCCCATTTTCATTTCGACCATGGGCTCATGGGGGCCCAGTTGGAAAGAGCCCAGTCTGTCCTAGTCAGAGTCAGCTGTTGCCAGTCCAATGAGGTCTGCCTCAGGCAGCTCTGGCCAATAGCAGCTGGGTGGTTTGGATGGCCTTGCCAGCTTCTTCTGGCCTGCTCCTACCCTGCCCGCCTCTTCACTCCTGCTACTAAACCTGCTACTTACTCTGTCCCTTCCTACACATGCAGAACCGGACCCAAGGCGGCAAGGTTCGAGCAATTTTAAAACTCCTTAACATACATTCTAAGACAGTCGCGTTTGAGGAGGAGCTATTACCCGTGTTGCAGGGAGGGACTGGGTTGCCTCCTCCTTAAAAAATACCTGAATAAAAGAATTAATCAAAATAAGGCTTATTTTCTAACTTCGTTTTTCCTTGGGTGTGGACAGCAAATGACACTAATCAGATTGACATAAACTATTTAACCTCTGTTTAGGAGGGCAAATGCAAATCATTTACTCCCAAGTGTCCTTGATTTAGAAAAGATAGGATTTCTGCTCAGTTTCCCTATTCTACTTGTCCCAGCTTACTGGCCTATCATCCATTCAACTTTTTTTCAAAATTTCTCTTTTCCTGCTCATCACATACACAACCTTCACAAATTTCACACTTTCAAACCTTTCTATGTCCTTCAAAAATGCATAACCGTGCCTCAGACCTTTCATTAAGTATTTCTCTTTACCTTCCTCCATCACACCAAAGCCATACTTTCCACCCTGAGAAGTTCCAGGGCCCCGGATAACTCCCCTTCAGATCCAGCTAGCGGACAGGGGACGTTGGCCCGTCCCTAAAAAAAAAAAAAATTCCTCAGAGTCACCTGAGAAATCCTCTAGAGGTAAGTTTTGGCTTTCTAGGGGTCCTATTTATAAAAATTATTCTGGGCTCCAAGCGGTTCAAGGAAAAGGAGTCCTTGCCCTATTAGTCCCCTTCCCTGAGTGTAAATCCTACAGAGCCTGGATATTAAATTACCAGGATATTCTCTTCCAGTGCCCCTACTTTCTACAATAGGCATGCTAATACCTTTCTAGTTTGCTGCCGGCCTTTTCTTTCCTTTAGCCCTGTTTCTCCTCCAGTGTGGGAAACCGCCTATTGTCTTCACTGGCAGAGAAGTATAGACAGAGAACCCGGAAGGCCGGTGACCCTTGAAGCCCTAGCAAAGGTCAGAGCTGTGCACCCAGTTAGTTAGAACTCTTAGCCTTAATTTTTAGGTGACATGTAAATAATTAACATTCCTCAGATTAGCAATACATTTATATTTTTTAATAGACACAAACAGAAATTTCACTAGCTAAACAATTTTAAACAACAAAGACACATATTTAAACAATAAAGACAGATAACATTCCCCATTAAAAACTTTGAATCACCACGGAAACTCGGGAGATGTTTAGGGGTTTTTTTTGGTTTTGTTTTTTTAAGAAAACAAAACAGGAACAAACATAAAATCACTTTTACACAGGTGCATGCCACATTTACACCACAAAATACCAACAAATCAGTTTCAATTGTGCAGAGATACAGAACAAGTCCCTGAACAGAGGCAGTAGAAAACTGCCTAGGAACGCTTCTCTTCTACCTTTTTTAAAAGACAGGCCAGACTCGAACCCTTAGCCAGTCCTAGTTTTTACTTCCCTCCTGGAAGTCCCAGAGATGGTGAATAACGTCTAGAAGCCATTCCTCCAGATATAGGACAAGTCTCTTGGAGATCCTTGATAACCTAGACCAGTAATCCATTCAACTAATCCTTCAATAGAATAAGAGGCTGGATGAAACCACTCAATGTCCTCCAAGAGGATTTCAGCGAAATCACAAAAAGACACATAAAGCTCACAAACAAAACCAAAACCCAAAAAACAAAGCCAAAAATAGCTCCTGACATCTCAGGGGTACTCCAAGGGCGGAGAAATTATGGCTGTGTCCAGCCCTCCTCGAAATCCACCAGTGACTGGCCAAAAAGCCAAAACTTACCTCTAGAGGATTTCTCAGGTGACTCTGAGGAATTTTTTTTTTTTTTTAGGGACAGGCCAACGTCCCCTGTCCGCTAGCTGGATCTGAAGGGGAGTTATCCGGGGCCCTGGAACTTCTCAGGGTGTGCACCCCCTAAAAACCCCTTAGTCTCCATTGAAGTATGGTATCTATTTGCTTTGTTTAACAATGGACAGGTTACTTTGATTTTCTAAATTGTATAAGTCATCCCACTCGATTGAATGCCTTATTGATTGTAATGTGACTATCCCATTGATTGTGATCTTACTGGTTATCGAAGCACATTCTTCTGTACCTGGGAAACAGGACAGCACAATTACCCTAAATTGTTTTAGTGGCCACAGGTGGTGCGTTCCAGTTGACTCAGTGGTCCTAAGACCAGGACAGTGCAATTACTCTAAATTGCCTCGATGGCTCTAGATAATGTGTTTCTATCAACTCAGTGATCCGGAGACCCAGAACTATAATTTAGATAACATGCTTAAGTTTAACCCAGGTTACCCAAAGGCTCTAGATAATGTATTTCTGTCAATTCAGTGACCCTGAGACCCGAAACTGTAATTAACATGCTTAATTCTGCTTCTGTAATATGCTTTATTGCAAGCCAGGTGCCTCATTCCAAACCCTGGGATGTAATCAATACCTTTGTGATTTTTGCCTATATAAGTCTGGTTTTGCCACCATCTTACTACTATGAGATTTGGGAATGTCCCCTCATAGTCCCGGATTGCAATAAGTATGACTCTTTAATTCGACTTCTTGAGGCGTCCTTCTGTGATTCGCGGGGTACATTACAACACATTACCGGCTCAGGGGAGGTTTGGCCTCCCTTTGTGTCCGAAACAGCACCCCTAGGGGGCTGCATCTCGCTGGGGCCTCCAAATGTTGTAATGTACCCTGCGAATCACACAAGGACGCCTCAAGAAGTCGAATTAAAGTCACATTTATTGCAAATCCTTGACTATGAGGGGGCATTTCGCTCTCCCAGATCCCATAGTGTCTAGCCCAGCCCCAACGCCAGATTTATATAGGCAAAGATCACAAAGGCATTGATTATATCCCAAGGTTTGGAATGAGGAACCTGATTTGCAAAAAAGCAGTTTACAGAAGCAGAAGCAGCATGTTGTCTAAATTATAGTTTTGGGTCTCGGGGTCACTGAATTGACAGAAACACATTATCTAGAGCCCTTGGGTCTGGAATGAGGAACCTGGTTTGCAAAAAAGCAGTTTACAGAAGCAGAAGCAGCATGTTATCTAAATTACAGTTTTTGGGGCTCCGGAACACTGAGTCAACAGGGACATGTTAACTGGAGCCCTCTGACCTTGGGATAATTGTGCTGTCCTTCCCAGGTAAAGAAAAATGTGCTTTCTAAGACTAGTATGACCACAACCAATGGGATATTCACATTACAATCAGTAGGGTATTTAATCGAATGGGTTGATTTATATAATTCAGAAAATCAAAATAACTCTTCTATTATTTTAGAAAGCAATAAGTACAGAAACCAAACAGCAGGGTTAGAGTTAAACTACAGTTTCTACCTGAGATGATTGCTACCATACTTCAATTATGTCTGAATTCTTTTCTACTACTATTTCCTGTTTTGTATATGAGGAAAAAATACTCATTATTCTCTATTTAAAAAGCCACCTTATTTTGAAACACACTTACACCTACAGGAAAGTTGCAGTGGGACATGCCTGTATTCCCTGGAATTCCAGCTTCCCCGAAATTTAACACCCCACATGTAGCCATGGTACAATGACAGGAACCAGCAAATGGACACTATTAACTCATCTTCAGACCTTATTGGAATGTCAGCAGTTTTCCTACGAATGTCTTTTTTCCACGATCCAATTCAGGATGCCACATCGCATGCAGTTTTCACATCTCCAATCTGTGATCGTTCCTTAGTCTTTCTTTGCTTTCCGTGACCTTCAAACTTTTTGAAGAGCACTGCTCCAGTGTTTATAGAATGTTCCTCAGTTGGGTTTATCTGGTGTTTTCTCATGACCAGATTTGAGGGTATGCATTTTGGGCAAGACTATCACAGAAGTGACAGTGTGCTCTCTCAGGGAAATGGATCAATGGTTCATGATATTGATAGGTCTCATTACTACTGATGTTCACCTTGATCATTTGGTAAGGTGGTGTCTGCCAGGTATCCCCACTGAAAATTACTATTTGTCCTTTTGTAATTAGTATGTATCTTGGGGGGAGTTACTTTGAAACCATACAAATGTGAGAAGCCACCTATTGTCTTCACTAGCAGAGAGGTGTAGACAAGGAACCCGGAAGGCTGGTGATCCTTGAAGCCCTCGCAAAGGTCAGGGCTGTGCACCCAATGTTAGTCCAGACAAGGGTAGCTGAAGCAACTTCCCCATTTATTATTCTGTAAATCCTTGCTGTTGGGCTGGTCTGCCTGTTACTGGAAATTGCCTCCTAAGGGCGATGGGTGGATCCCAAACTGAATAAAAAGATGGCCAGGCCTGGGCACCAGTGGAAGTCCTTCCCTTTGAGTTGGACTTGCCCACATGGCCCCCCAATATTTCCAAATTATTAATTCTTGTCTTGTCTCTTTCATTTGTGTGCGGCCCCTCTTCCAGATCCTGAACCCTGAACCATGCAGGACGTGGGG
>NW_005873413.1:0-24501 GCF_000147115.1 Myotis lucifugus
GGGCTCCTCTGCCTGGAGGGAGCCTGTGGGTGACTCCCCAGCTGGGAGGGACTACCTGGTCCCTAGGTGCCTGTCAGCCCAGCTCCGTGGGGCCAGGGTGCAGGCCTGTGACTTAATCTGGATAAACTATAAAAAAGACAAAAATATTTCTGGGAAAAAAATCAAGGAGGAAGTGAAATAGTGTGTCTTGAATTTGAGGAAAAAAATAACCTCAAAGGAAATTCCATGGTGGTTCATCAGAGCCCGGGGCCTGGGATCTCATTAATCTTCAGGAAAAAATGCAAAACGGAAGTCGCTGCTCGGATTGAGGGCAGCTCCGCGGGGCAGGAGATGCCACGGGTCCGTGGCTATTTGCTATTTAGGCACAACCCAAACCTCCCTGCGAGGTGTGTGTCCCCGGGCACTGCGACCGCTCACCACTGTCCCCACGGAGGGGCAGGCAGGCGGGAACCAGAGAAGAGGCCTCGCAGTTCCACCAGGACCACTTGGATTTAATCTTAGGCCGAGTCACAGGGACTCCGGCGGGAGCGTCCACACAGCCCACACGGGGGAGAGAAGCCTTTGCGGGAGGACTGGGGCTGGGAGAGCGGCTCGAAGAGTTGCCCTGAGTTACTTGGCTGATCACCGTCCTGCACAGAACGGGAGCCCCACACGGACAGGAGAGGGCACCCTGTGTCCCTGAGAAGCCGGGTCCCACCTTTCACAGACGTTAGGAGAGCAATAAGGGCTTCGTCATGAATGAATGAATGAACGAACGAATGAACCCAGCCCTACTGATCAACCCAGGTCCTTTTGTAACAGGACAATCAATCAATGGGGCTGCCTGTCACTACCTGAGCCAGTGAAGCAGAGACAGCGCGGAGTCCTGTGTGAGCGTTTAGTCCAGTCCTGCCGGCAGCAGGGAGAGCAGCAGGCCACCCACACACGTCTGCTCTGCCCCCCATAAACCAGCTGTTTATATTGGGCAGAAGGACAGAGATTACAGGGGAAGTGGGCAAAGGGTGTGCCAAGTGGGCAGGTGACAGGCAGTGGGGGCTGGAGACTTGCGAACACCTGCAGGTATGCAAAGGTGGGGGGTCTTCAAAGCGCTGGCGATATGCAAAGAGCTGGCGGCTCTGGTTTCTGCAACAGGTTGCTCATCTCCATGGTAACAAGCAGCTCCCTGATGGGGAGGACAGGCTGCACTTCCAGGCGAGCTCCCAGGCCTCACGTGCACCTCCCAGCCAGGTGAGCACGTGCCTTCTCTAACCAGAACCCCACAATCACGGTTAACAGAGTGTGACTAACATTTGTTACAAGCATAGCTGGTCCCCCCTCTTCTACTTCTGCCCCATCAATTTCACAAAGCGCCTGTCTCCCCCCCGCCCCCCCCTCAACCTATTCATCTCAGACACTTACCAGCTGCCTTCAGACACCAGAGCCTGATGAGCAGGGAAGCTCCCGGGAGAAGGACCAGCTGTTGGCAGAGAGGGCGACACGGCAGCCCATCTGTGAAGTGAGGTGTGTCCACGGCACCGAGGGACCCGGGAGGCCTCTCAGAGGAGAAGGAGGCGGGCCAGAGTGTCATCAGGAACAAGGTAGGTCCAGGCGTCTGAGGCGTGGAGGTATGTGCGACCAGGGCCCCTGTGGGGAGTTTTAAATAAATCTACATGACACACGGCCGGGGAGGGCGGGATTGAAGGAGAAGCTGCAGAGGCAGCCCCAGCCGGCTGTGCAGGTCCTTAGTGCAGTGCCCAGGGGCTGGCTTCCTCCCGCGGACAAGCGGGAGCTACGCACAGTTCTGTGCCCGAGTGCAGGGCATGGACCCCACTCTGCGTGCGTGCGCTGGCGTGCTGGACTCGGTGAGCCGGGGAAGGGCCCTCTTAGCTTTCCAGGGAGAGGCAGGCCCGGATGAACCGAGGAGGAGGAGTGCTCCGGGCGCGACATGCGAGCGGCCAGGCTGCGTGTTCGTGGTGGGCCGACCTCACAGGCGGACCCGGACACACACAATACCCTTACCTTCTGTACAGAGACCGCTCAGCCCTCCAGGCTCTGACTACCCCCTGGTGCGGGTCCTCACCCGGCTGAGATGGGCCGGGGCAGCGATGTCCCCAACTTCTCGGTGGAGAGTTCAGGGCACATCTAACCGAGAAACGAACCCCACGGGATGTGCAGGGCCCGGAGGTGTGTGTCGGGGGAGCTTGGTGACGGCAGACTTGCCCGTTGCCCACACTCGGGCTGGTCACTGCAGCCCGGGTCATTTTTTACCCGATGTGGTCAGAGCGGTGCCCAGGCGCCTGGAGCAGGTCCCGGGAGGGGGGGGACGATGCCTCATGGGCCGCAGGGAGGGAAGCGGGGATCCTGGGAAGACACGTTCTTCACGAGGAAGAAACCTGTGCCAGGGGCTCCCACGTCTGCCGGGAGATTAGAGTTTGCTGTGTTGGCACGCGGTGCGGTGCAAGCGCGAGGGCAAGCAAAGCGGAAAGAACGTGAAGTTGTAGATACGGTTGGGATGAGACATTCGGACAGACTCTCACGTGACTGTGAGAACTTTTTAAAAACCCAGATGGAGAGTTTGCCAGTGAAATGATTGCGTGTGAAGATGTTTGGCCGCAGACTTGCAGATAGACGCGCTTGAATGTCCTTCCCTGCGGGTGGAACGGAGGCTGCGGCAGGTGTTTCTGCGGCGCTCCAACCGCGTTCACTTCGCATGGAGCCCAGCCCGGCGTTAGCCCGAACGGAGGGCTTCGCCAGGACACGGTTTTATTGTACTTTATGTTGGATGTTTGTTTGAAAATGAAACGTTTATAACTTAGTATTCAAGAAGCAAAACTGTTGTAAGACCACATTGTCACCAACATTTCAAGTATGTGTCCAGAGATAAAAACTTTCACAAAAGAAAGAAAAACAAATTAGAAATTTAAATTTCAAAGTTATTGTTTAAAATGAGTTCCCATTTTTTGAAACAGAGCTAAGATTTAAAAGGGATGTCACTCTAAAAAGAGAAATACATTTTTATTTTCATTCTTGAATATAAAATAAAAGACTTCTGTCCCAACGGCTCAACCAGTTCATGTGGGAGGAAGCCCTCCTGTGCAAACACCAACACTGAGGAGCTCAGGAAGGCGCGGCCAGAAAACAGGACCAGTCCCTCAGGACCCGCCGCATAAACGGGGCCCTGCACGTGGGGGGCCGGGCGGGAGCCAGGAGCCTGCTGAGCCGGAGCCGGAGCTGGGGCGGCGCTGGAGGGTCGGCTTCTGCGAGGACCGCGGTGCAGAAACGCGTTCTGAACCCGGGGGCAGGCACCAGCCCCATTGAAATGAAGGGTAAGGTGGGGCTTGCAGACGGGAAAGGAGGCTGAACCCTCGGCCGGAACCCCTGGTTTCAGGACTGTGTGCAGCAGGATGACCTGTATGTACCCTCGGCTGGTGCGCATCTCTCCCAGCCCCAGCCCGACCTCCAGCTTCCGGCAGGGCCAGCAGCACCTGCGGAGTCAAATTCAAAGGGGTTTATAGGGAAGGGAGCATGGAGGAGGGAGACATAGAGACCCCCCTCCCCAAATAACCAACGAAAGTCCTAAAACGTCCCACTCAAAAATGCGCCTGCAACCGGCAGTCCAAAATGCATGCTGTGAAAGACATCCAATAAAATCCTTGATGGGATATCAATCTTCTAAAAATGAGATGGTTTTTATAAAACCTGAGGACCTAAACAGACATTTAAATTTTACACAGAAATACATACACACATGCAAACAGAACAGGAAGAACTGTGTTAAGAATAGAAGGTTAAGAGAACCAGCTAGGAATTTTGGAAATGTGGGATGCAATTACAAAGTAAAACATTCAGTAAGTGAAGTAAACCTGGGCTGGATATGAAGACGGTTATGAACTCGTGCAAGGTCCGGAGCAACCCGGCCGTAATGGAACGGAGGGAGACCCACAGAGCCCTCTGAGCAGTGAAGAGCTCTCGTCGGAGGCCCTGGCTTGTCCTCCTCTGCCTTCTAGAAGGAGAGGTCCAGGGGAACTGCAGAAACAGCAAATAAAGAGACAAACGCTGAATCCGAGAACAGGAGCTCTCCGATTGAAAACGCGCTTCAACGGGTGGAAATAAAAATCAGTAAGTCTACCCTGAGCTACATCGTCAAACTGTAGAACCTTAGCAATGAGGAGAAGAAATATCTACCGTTTCCAGAGTAAGAAGGAAGAAAAGCAGTTGGTACAGTCGTTGGTCTTTCAGCAGCTCTCTCACTGCAACAATAGATGCTTCTAGAAACGGGACTAAGGTGATCTGTGTTTCGGGGAAAACGACGACCAACAGGAATGTTTATTCAGATAAACGCTCATTCAGGGAGGAGGGCGAAAGACTGGCAGCTTCTGACGTGCAGGACTACAGAGCTTCACCATTCACAGGTCTCAGTGATGCCATATTTACTTCAACAAAAAGAAAACGAACCCCCCATACAATCTATACATGGAATTAAAGACACGATGAGCACAGAAATAGGTTTTTTAAAAGTTGGTAAATTTGATTTAAAATAGACATGAACATGATCAGTGAGTGTACGTGTGTTTTTAAAAAGCTAAAGTAAATGTTGGCGCTATTGCAATAGGAGGAAACATTGAAAGCGTAGTTAAAACATGCTCAGATCTTTGGTTCAGAAGGAGGACAGAAAACGCCAGACTTGGTAAGAAAATCCAATTAGTTTTAAAAACATGCATTCCTAAGAGTAACCAAAAAAGATAAAAAATATAGCCGATAACTTCAAAACTCTCTGAGAAAAAAAGAGAATAGAGGAAATGCAGCATTCTCTTTTTAGTTGTTTCTGACTTCTGTTGAATTTATGAGAACAAAAAAATTTTTTTAAATAGTGGAAGAAATACAAATATATTAGTAAGATTAATAAATATAAATGGATTCCTGCCCCACGATGAAAAAATGGAGGTGATGACACTGGATGAGAAAAAGCCAGAATTGATCAGCTCTAAATCATACTCTAAATCAAAAGGATGTGAAAAACTTGAAAGTAAAGGAACGAAAAAACCGCCTAAAGTGACCATGGACAGGAACACTGCCTACCGTCCACTTGGGGCGATTTCACACTTTAAAGCAGTGGTTCTCAACCTTCCTAATGCCGCGACCCTTTAATACAGTTCCTCATGTTGTGACCCCAACCATAAAATTATTTTTGTTGCTACTTCATAACTGTAATTTTGCTGCTGTCATGTAAATATCTGATATGCAGGATGTATTTTCATTGTTACAAATTGAACATAATTAAAGCATAGAGATGAATCACAAAAACAATATGTAATTATATATGTGTTTTCTGATGGTCTAAGCGACCCCTGTGAAAGGGTCGTTCGACCCCCAAAGGGTCGCGACCCACAGGTTGAGAACCGCTGCTTTAAAGAGACGTAGGCGCCTCCGCAGTCCCCTCTGCTCCACTGGCGGTGGTTCCGTCCCACCCAGGCTGGTCTGCGCATGCGCGAAGCCAGCACAGGCACGTGGTGTGGAGGTCGGGTGCGGGAGGCTGGGGTGCGGCCTGCTGCGTGGTTGGCGTGGGGGATGGGGCCTCTGCAATACTGTCACAGTAAGAAAAAACTTAAAAAAGGAGGAAATGAGCTATGACAAGTCCCGTATAGGGTCTTGTGTGTGTGTGTGCACAGTCACACCTCTTTGTACAGAAGCGCTTGCACACACATAACGCCCTCACTGCGTGCGGCTGCTAACGTTCACGGACAGGCTTTCTGGGGGTCGGGCGGTGCCCGCTGATGCCGCGGCCTAAATGCTCCCCGATCTCAGGCTGAAAACCGGTGTCACCGGGCAAGGGCAGGAAGTACGGATCCCTTTCCGGCGCCCGTGGGCGCTGCCGGCGGCACACAGTCACATATGCACATACGCACACATACATGTATGTGACTGTATTTTTATCACTGTATTAATATACTATTTTAAATAATGTGACAACTCATCAATGCTTTTCCCAGCACTTCAAGGGCACTGGATATGACCTTTGACCTTTACAACCACACAATGACCGTGGAGGACCCACCCACTTCCGCTTGGACTTCCGACTTCCGCTCAGGCGCCGAGGACCGTTCCTGGCGCATGTGCAGCAGCGGCCAAGTCCCGGAGGTGGGGGCGGCAGGTGGCTGGCGCATGCGCAGCGGCTCTGTCGTCCGGTGGTGAGGGCGGCAGGTCCGGCGAGGGCGGCGGATCCACAGGCCTGGCCTGGAGTCTAGGTGAGGACCCCGAGCGGACCACCCACCACCCGGTCCTGTAACTGTCCCGAAGGCGCCGCCGCCCGTCTGTCCCGTCCCCGTCCAGTCCGGTCCTGCCCGCGGCCCACGCCCGCCCCTGCGCCGAAGGCCGCCGCCATGCCTCGCGGTCGGAAGAGTAAGCTTCGCGCGCGCGAGAGGCGCCAACGCGCTCGCGCCGAGGCCAGAGCCCGGGGCGCCCAGGCCGCCGCGGGGGCTGAGGGGGCGGCCGCGGGCGCCCTGTCCGTGTCGGGGGACGCGCCCCTGGGACCCCCGAGCGGCGCGGCGGCGCCGGCGACGGGGAGAGCCCGAGGCCCGGCCCCGAAGAGCAAGACGTACCCGTGGGCGGCGGCGGCCGAGGGCGCGGGCCCCGACCTGCTGGCGCAGAAGGCGGCGCTGCTGGTGGAGTTCCTGCTGTACCAGTACAAGATGAAGGAGCCCATCCGCCGCGGCGACATGCTGCGCGTGGTGCACAAGCGCTACCGCAAGGACTTCCCCGACATCCTGGCGCGCGCGCAGGAGCGCCTGCAGCTGCTGTTCGGCCTGGAGCTGCAGGAGGCCAAGCCGCACGGCAGCGCCTACCTCCTGGTGGACCCGCGCGGCGGCAGCGGCAGCGGCGGGAGCGGCGGCGGGGGCGGCGCGGGCCCCGGGCGGCGCGGCCGGCGGGCGCTTCCCGCGCAGGGGCATCCTCATGCCGCTGCTGAGCGTCATCTTCCTGAACGGCAACTGCGCGTCCGAGGAGGAGATCTGGGCCTTCCTGGGCTCCATGGGCGTCTACGACGGCAAGAGCGACTTCGTGTTCGGGGAGCCGCGCCAGCTCATCACGCGCGACCTGGTGCAGGAGCGCTACCTGGTGTACCGGCAGGTGCCGCTCAGCGAGCCGCCGCGCTTCGAGTTCCTGTGGGGCCCGCGCGCGCAGGCCGAGACCAGCAAGATGAAGGTGCTGGAGTTCCTGGCGCGGCTCAACGACACGGTGCCCGCCGCCTTCGCGCCGCACTACGAGGAGGCCCTGCGCGAGGAGGAGGAGCGCGGCCGCGGCCCGCCCCGGGGTCCCCGGGCCCCCAAGGCTGGTGGGGGCGGCGGGCGCCAGGGGGCCGCCTCCTGCCGGTACCCGCACCCGCACCCCGAGTGACCCGCCCGCGCCCTCCCCGCCCGAAGGCCCGTTGGCTGAGGCTCTGGTTGGCGTTGAAGAAGGAGATGGCGTCGCCCACGTAGGACTTTAGCTCCCTCCCCTCCAGCGAGAGACGGACAGACCGACGGCGGTGCCATCCCACGCGCGGTTTCTCTCTCGGTGTTGACACGTTTTAGTTTGGTTTTCACCATCTTTGTTAAAGGTCACATGTAGACGAAAATAAAAGTTAATTGCCTGTTTGATTTTCCGTTTCTTGCTCCTTAGACCTGAGTGTGTGGGGTCCGACCTAAAGGGAGATGGCTGATGCTCACAGGCATGCCGGGAAAGCTCTGAACAGCCTCGCCAGACACAGGGCTAAAGAGGTTTTTCTTTTTAAAAAGAAAGAAAGCAAAGCGTGAACATGCTAGGCTAGGTTCAAGGCTTTTTCTTTTGTAACTTCCAGTTTTGGGTACACATTTAAGGTTCCCCTAAAGGGAAGTGTCAGGAAAACAATATATCTTACAGCCAAAGAACCGAACTTAAGCGGTCAGGTTTGAGCCGGGAAAAACGGCGACCAACTTCATTTCTGTAACAGCCTGTTCTGGGAGCGGATGTGCTGACTTAGGCCATCGAGGCAGGAGCACGTTTTAATTTCATGGCTGTTACCCATCAAGAAGCTGGACATAATGGTACTTGTATGTATGAGGTCAGGCACCCTTATTTAAACAACGGGCTTTTCAGATATAAAAGCTAAACAGAAGTGCAATGTATAATGATTTCTTTCTCCTGCAGACATTCACCACTTTTTGGACTTCAGCCCTGACGTAGGTGCTTACAGCTTGGAATGGTGGCCATTTAACAGGAAGTGGTGGTGCTGTAATATCCCTGTTCAGAAAGCCTCCCTCCGCCCCCCTGCTTAGAGCAGAGGGTCCCCCACCCCCTGCCTGCCCATGTACCGTGGGATCCAGCGGTGCCACAAATAAATGTAGATGTGCTGAGCTATCGGTCCCCTGGCCTTTGGGGAGCTCCGCCCAGGCAAAGGCAACCCCATCCATTCACTCCAGTCTGCTTACAAACATGGCTATGTTCTGTGTATGCCGTGACCTGAGAGGCAGGCCCTGGCCCCGATGACATGGTCTAAACTCTGCATGCCTTCAAGTCCTTCCAGTCTGGCCCAGGCTCTTTCAGTCTGGCCTCACCTCCCTCCACGCACAGCCCTTCTTACGCCCCCGCCGTTCCTGAAACCCCCCACTGCTGCCTCCCAGGCTGTGCCCCCCTGAGCATGCCCTCCCTCATGTGCCCAGTGGATCTCACGATCCTTTAAAAGCTGGAGCCAGTGCCGCCCGATGAGCGCCAAGACACCTCTGCAGCGGGGGTCACTTTCCCTTCTTGCTTCCTGAGGAGGCTGCTCACTGCCCTCCTTTGCACTGAGCATATTCTCCTTGTAATTGTGTGCTTGTCTGAGCTCCTCCTAGAGTGCAAACAGCTGAAGAACGGAGACCATTTGCTTGGTTGCCTCCCACCCCGTGCTCACTGGGCCTTGCAAATGCAGTTGAACGGACGGTGCAAATACATGAAAGAGGAGAAGATCAGCTTGTGTTTATTGCCTGTCAGTCATGTGCCAGCACTGTGCTGGCATGCGAGATGGGGCAGTGTGTGGTCTTCCCAATAGCCCTTGTCAGGGGGGCGATCTGCAGATGGAGAGTGAGGAACAGCAGGCTCATGGCCTGCCCGTGGTACATTCTCCACTAGGAAGCAGGAGCTGGTGGGCCTGCAGAGCAGTGCCCGCTCAGGTGCTCAACAGGAACTTGGCCCTATGAGAGTTTCCGGGCTTTGCCCGCACCCTGACTGTGCGAATCCCCAGGTGGTGCGGAGAAACAGCCGGGCCTTGCTGGACGCCAGGTCAGAGGTTTGTCGCATGAACTGCCTCAGCTGGTCGAGTCCTGGCAAGAAATCCATCTCATGAACTTAAAAATCATTCTTTTGTCAACAAGGAAATCCTTCTCCCTAGTATCAAATCTGAGACGACCAGGGACAAAAGCCATAGAACAAAAGTTATTTTTCTCTTGGAAAAGGATCGTCCAGTGACGCGCACGTGGGAAAACAGGACCAGCAGCGTGTAAGTTACTCTATTTGGATGGAGGGTTCCCACTGGTTCTTCCTCATTACGCTGGGGTTTTGTTTACTCTGTTATGCTTACACTCATATGACCTCTAAGAGTTTTGAAAACAACACCCAGGTTAGATGAGCTAAATGACTGGGTTACATAGATTAGATGACCTTTGTTTCGAATAAGGAACGTCAGTGTACAGTGTTCAGTGGCCCTGACTGGCCAGGACTTGTGCGGTCTTGGACCGAGTTTTAGTGTTGATTTTCCCGTCTCTAACACAAGGTGGAAAACGCTACTGTGGGTCCTAGAGTCAACAGTGAGGCGACAAGTCCGGTTTTCCTTGCGCTTCCTGTACGTCAGAAGAGGCGGTGATCTGTGTCTCCTTCCGGGTGCTGTGTCCTTCAGGGCCACCATCGGGCCATAATGTAAGATAACTGGCGATGACAGCCGCCCGCGGTTGTGTTGGTTTCACCGCTCACGGGGCTGCCATCTGTCCCCGTGGCGACTCCACTGCGGCCCGAGGAGCAGGGATTCTCAGGAGCATCCCCGCTTTGTGAGGACTGAGACGTCACTGCTCAGACGGAAGTGGCTGTCCAAGGCCATAGGCTCAGGATAAGTGTGGCAGGTCCAGGACTCAAATTCGAGCCGGACACTTCTCCCCGGTCCTGCTTCTTCCCATAGTTAAGGCGTCGACAGGCTGGAGGGGAGTCTGGCATGGGAGACAAGTAAATTCTGAGAGACTAGGGAAGGAAGTAGCTTGGTCATGAAGGGATTTCAAACGACCGACCTTTCTATGTACACGCTTCGATGTCCACCTAACCCTGCACTTCAGACCCCGTGTGAAGGAGGAGGAGGAAGGTGGCTGCAATGAGGCGCGTGGTCAGTTGGCTGCAGTCGGCACGACTGCCCCAGGACAGCGTGGCTTCAGAATCTGTCTTCTATTCGGACTCATTTTCCAGGTTTACCAGACCATACACTTCATCACCTTCTGAACCGAGCAAAACCGAGGGGCCAGGAAAAGGTAGACGGGATGCTGGGTTAAGAAGGTCACTTTCACTGTAGGAAAAATAAAGTGGAAAGTTTTCAAACCGCAGGAGAATTTAGCTGCGGTTTATATTAGTGAATGTTCATCTTGAAAGGTATTAACTTTCTGTTGGATTTGAATGCAAGTCGAATCTCGTCTTAGATGGCTGTCCAGTAGGGCTTTGTTTCATGATGGAAATGGTCAGTAATCTATGTCCACACGGGAGCCTTTAGTTCCATGTGGCTGTTGAGAACGTGAGATGTAGCTAAAGACAAACGGAATTTTTACGGTTGTTGAATTCCAATCGATTTAAATGTAAACAGCCGCATGTGGCCATGACCATGGTATTGGACAGTCAGGTCCCACTGGCTGATGGCAGTCTTCAGCTCACGCTTTGTGCGCATATTGAGATAGAAAAGAGGATCGATAAAAACAGCTTTGTTCCCGAATGCTTTTGAGGATAAGGATTCTCCTATTCCAGTGGTCGGCAAACTGCGGCTCGGGAGCCACATGCGGCTCTTTGGCCCCTTGAGTGTGGCTCTTCCTAAGCCTTAGGAGCACCCTAATTAAGTTAATAACAATGTACCTACCTATATAGTTTAAGTTTAAATAATTTGGCTCTCAAAAGAAATTTCAGTCGTTGTACTGTTGATATTTGGCTCTGTTGACTGATGAGTTTGCCGACCACTGTCCTATTCACACATTGTTTGTGGGTAGTTTTTATCCCGCCCTCTACTACACTGGTAGAACGTATAAATACGTAAAACGTATAAATATGTTTCCCGCATACAATGTGTTCAATTAAAACGGACACTGAAATTACATGTGTATTCAAGTAACTGCACAAGGGAAAAACTTGGGTACCTGTCTTTTCTTTCCAAGTTTTGTAAAGTCTCAAGTCAGTAATTGATACAGTTTTCTACTTTAATTGGCATGAGCACTTCTGCTCATGAGAGTTCTGATCTGTATTGATTAGCCTTTGTTATTCGGCAGATGAGAAATCAAACTTTGGATTCCTGTGTTTCAGAGCCCGGAGAGATCAATTACTTCTCGTCGATAAATCTCGTTTTCTATTTTAGTGCAGGCTCTTCCGAGACTGGAATTTCCTCCACACAATGTAACACACATCCCCCGGGATCGCTCTCTGAAGCACGTGGGAAAACCGAGAAACAAATGAGTGATAACCAATTGTCTGCCTGCACAGTCCCTGGCCGGAGCGCTGGCCTGAAGAAAACACGTCCGAGAGCGAGGTCCCCAGATGATAGCCATGGCTGTGCTCATTGTCACGTGCCTGTTTATTTTTCCCTTGAGAAACTGAATGAGAAAAAAAAAATAGATCGCAACCAAACAAAAGCATATCAATAACAGGAAGCTGTTGGTGAGAAATACCCCGATGTTCCTGTAAATTCACGTCACTGGCGTCCCCGGGGACAAAGGTGCATGAACTGCACGGGTAAATAGTTATGATTTAATACAGACCTTGCACTGCTGTTTATAGTAAAACAACAAAAAAGAATTGTTCCTGGAGGCACAAATAAGCAAATAATAGAAACACATATCAATATAATCAGGAAGCGGTGATGTTATGTCTAGGTCAGCTACCGAAAACAATCTGATCCATCCGAGCATCTCCTTCGCAGCGCAGGCGGCGCTCGGCAGAACCCAGCCGGAAGGGCTCTCACCCACAGGGAGACTGGAAATAGCGGAGGAAATGGACGTTCACCCTGGAGAGTTTCTGAAAAGGTTCCTGCAGCAGGACCCCTTTCTGCCTGCAGGGTTTCATTCCCACAGACGATAAGAGAATAAAGCAGCACCTCCCTCCTGCTCTTAAAGATTTCCAGCTGCAGAGGATGTCAGACTGAATGCCTGTCCACGGTGCCTGCGCGCCCACGGTGCTTGCGCATCCCAGCCAAGAAAGGAAATGGGCAGCCAGGCTTCAGCTGCCCAGCCACATCTACATGTCAGGGCCTTTCCCATTGTTTTTATGATAAATAATGTTGTGTGTTTTTTTTTGTTTTTGTTTTTTTTATATATATTTTATTGATTTTTTACAGAGAGGAAAGGAGAGAGATAGAGAGTTAGAAACATCGATGAGAGAGAAACATCGATCAGCTAGCTGCCTCCTGCACACCCCCTACTGGGGATGTGCCCGCAACCCAGGTACATGACCCTGACCGGAATCGAACCCGGGACCTTTCAGTCCGCAGGCCGACGCTCTATCCACTGAGCCAAACCGGTTTCGGCATGTTGTATGTTTTTTAATGAAATTGGGAAACCATGGTTTTTTATCCTCCCCCCTCCCCAGTCAACTGCCTGTAAAAGCAGGGATCCCTTCGGCAGCCTGCAGAGGGAGCTGGCGGCTCACCGGGGCCTCACCTGTGTACGCTTTTACGCGCATGGCCATTATGCTGTCTCATGATTGACTCGGGACAAATGAGGAAAACGAGACCTAGGACGGCGACTGACTGGAACGAGGCCATCGTGCGGGCGTGATGCGGCACTGGGCTCCTCGCGGGCTCCTTGCCGGGTAGCCCCTTCTCTACCCCAATGCGGGAGCTGTCGTGGGGAGTCCCGATGCCTCCGGGCCTAGCCCACTCCCTGGCGGTCTCATCCAGCCACGTGACTTCAGATACCAGCCTCGGGCGACAAAAGGCTGCTTCCGACCCAGACGGCGTTCCTAGGACAAGGGCAGCCTCACCTGCAGGGTCTACACCCGACGGCCCGCCTGGGACCGACGACTGGGTTTCCAGTGGATTCCCTGACTCTCCCTCTCCCAGTTGAGCTCCTGGTCTCCCCAGCATCAGCCAGGCCCAGGCAGGGAAACAAACATTTCACAGGAGCAGGACGGTCTGGAAGCAGTGAAGGAAGAGGGGTGATTGCAGCCGTCAGGAGCCGCCTGCTCCCCCATTCCAGGGCGCGCGAGCCTGCTCCGTCGAAGAGGCTGCTGTGTTAGGGCCACTGGGCCAGTGCTGGCCCTGCCAGCGATCTGCGCCCCCTGCCGGGTGCCGGCGCTGGGCCCACCACCCACTTTCATTTCTCAGCCAGCAGCTGTCACAGTCCTCCCCCCTCCGGTCCTCACCAGTGCCTCCCAACAGGAAGCTCAACAGCAGCTGAGCCTGGAGCAAGTCCTTCCAGCCCCAGAACCACGGGTGGCCGGTGTGGGGCTGGGAGACAATCAGTCACCAACACCCTTCCAATGCTCCAGGCCCGATCGGCCCGTTTCAGGCGAGGGTAACTCCACGGTCTCACACCCCACACGCGGGTGATGCCCTGACTTCGTTCTCTCAAACACACTGCATCCGACCCCTCAGGGACTTGTTGGTCCCGCCTGTGAGTTGTATCGGCATCTGGTCGCTTCTCGCCTTCCGCCTGCCTCCCGCCTGGGTCGGGGCACCGGTCCCTCTGCTTCTCCCGACCCCACCGTCCCCTCACCGCAGCAGGCACACATGCAGCCCGGCTCCGCCCCAGACCTTCCGGGGCCTCCCTCCCTCTCCCAGTAGCAGCCAACGTCTTAGAAATGGCCATCAGGTTCCATCGCCCGCGCCTCCACTTCACCCCGTCTTCCTCTGTCACAGAGTGGACGCTTGGCTGACATTTCCAGCCTGCTCCCCCGCCACCCCATTCCTCTTTTCCTACAGCATCACGGTTTGTGACAAACCATGGAGGTCGCTCACTCATTATGTTCACTGATGGTTGGACACAGCCTCCTGGTGGAAGGAAAGGGCCACATGGAAGGGCTTTGGTTTATTTTGGTCGTGGACGTCTGACAAGCACAGGAACGGCTCCTGGCGCACACAGGAGGCGCGACTCCTCTCTGGGAGCCTGGGCTGGCGTCTGTAACGCGGTCCCTGCTTAGTGAGTACGCACAGCGCACTCCCTTCAAGATCTGACGGGGCCTGAGCACCCAGGAGGCGCAAACCTGATGGAACATGCAGGGATATCAGTTTATTTTTTATTTTTATTTTTATATATTTTATTGATTTTTTACAGAGAGGAAGGGAGAGGGATAGAGAGTTAGAAACATTGATGAGAGAGAAACATCGACCAGCTGCCTCCTGCACACCCCCTACTGGGGATGTGCCCGCAACCAAGGTACATGCCCTTGACCGGAATCGAACCTGGGACCCTTGAGTCCCCAGGCCGACACTCTATCCACTGAGCCAAACCGGTTAGGGCGCAGGGATATCAGTTTACGCAGAGAAGCGACACCCTGGCCCACGCCCTGACCGTTGCAGCGCCTTCATCCTCCGCTCTGGGCGTGATGCATTTTAAATGTCGTTGTAGTTTATGTCCACATTCACCTCAGCGTTTCTCTACAGGAGCGCAAGGGAACTGCAGGACGGTTTGGGCTTTGAAAAGTTTTCCGTTGGAATTGAGTGACGGGGCTATGCTGAATGCTGCCCGGCCACACGGGTCAGCAAGGGCTGTGGTGAGTGGTGCCGATTCTGACTCCATCAGCCTTGACCACACACATCATCTGCAGGTCAAAGTGACCTCACGGTGAAAACGTAGTTTATTCTTTCTCTACGGAACGGAGCAGGCTGTGCAGGCATTTGCTGATCGTGGTCTGACTGTGAGGACAGGAGGGCATGTCCCTCTTCATGTGGGCGAAACCCACAACATGGGGCTGGGGCGGTGACATTGGAACATGTGAAGGTGCCACGTGCCTCAGAGTGTCCTCTGTGGTCTCCAACTGAGCCCCAGTCCCACCTCTCCCATCGCTCCTTCGTGTTAAGGGATCCTTTCTTTCTCTAGAGATGGCGTCTGTAGGCTACTCGCGCGTCATCTGAGAAGGGCAACCTAGTAACACCATGGCTGTGGACAGATGGACTGGGTAACGTCTCTTCTGGGTTCCCCCAAGGCACACCCGCGACAAGGCAGGTTGGGGAGTGACTCTGGGAAGGCGGGACGGGGAGGAGCAAGTCCGACAGGCAGGGGAGGGCCATAGAGGCGGGTTAGAGACGGGGTCACTGCTGTGGCCACCGGCCCTCCAGCTGAGACGCTCTAAGGCAGCGGTTCTCAACCTGTGGGTCGTGACCCCTTTGGGGGTCGAATGACCCTTTCACAGGGGTCGCCTAAGACCATCGGAAAACACATATATAATTACATATTGTTTTTGTGATTAATCACTATGCTTTAATTATGTTCAATTTGTAACAATGAAAATACATCCTGCATATCAGATATTTACATTACAATTCATAACAGTAGCAAAATTACAGTTATGAAGTAGCAACGAAAATTATTTTATGGTTGGGGGTCACCACAGCATGAGGAACTGTATTAAAGGGTCGCGGCATTAGGAAGCTTGAGGACCACTGCTCTAAGGAGACCTGAGAATCACACACAGCCCTCGGTGGCTGAGGGTTGCCCCCAGGGTGTTTGATTCTCGAACCACCCAGGACACTTGTGTGTGGGCTGAGCAAGCCCCTACGGCACAGGAGGAAGTCCCGGCAGAGGGCAGCGGGCAGCGGGCAGCGGGCAGCGGGAGGGTGTTCGGATATGGCCCTAGGGACAGGCCCGCCCCCGCGGTGCAGGTGAACGCAGAGGTGGGGCGAGAGTACAGGGTGGGCATTGGTGGTCATCCTGGTGTCTAGAACAGAAGCAGGAAAGAACAGAGCAAAGATCAGATGTGAATTGTGTGGGGGAGAGAGGGCAGGAGGAGGAAGAGAAAAGTGAACGAAAGCTGAGATGCCAGCTCTTGACGACAGAGTCGAGGTGAGGTTTCGGTGTCTGAGAGCCGTGGGGGCTAGAAAGAAGCTGGAGGACACGCCCATGGCTGGTCTGGCCCCTGCCCCGACACTTTCGGTCCTCCTGGATTGGAGGTTCTGGCGACATATGAGAGAGGAGTCCTGGCCGTGCGTGAGGCAGCGTGACGCATTCTCACCGAGATGGGTCACCCTCGCGGTGCCTGACTCACCACTCATCATCGGGCTTTTGGCACGTCTGTGGGTGTGGGGTCAAGTGCGTGAGACCCACGTTTCCACCCTGTGGCTGGGCAGGGGCGCAGCTCTAAGGCTGGTGAGCACTCATGCCTCACTTTCCCCTTACTCAGCTCTTGAACCGTCAGGGTGACTTGGGCGCTAGGAATGGCTTTCCCATCGGGGTTGTAGTGTTTTATTTGTACTGATTCGTCTACGTGTTGTTGCGCCTCCTTCCTACTGCGCCCATTTAAGGTTCCTCCCAAACCTCCCCCAGGCCTTCACGAACTCCTGCCTCAAACAGAGTTATCCGCTGCCTTCCTCGCCCCCAACGTCCCCACCTGTCCTCTACCCCATCGCCAGATCACGCTCTCTCCGGTAGAGCCCCTGCTATTCCACTTCCTGCTCAGAATCAGGCAGTGGTTTTCCAGTGGAAACCAAGTGAAGCACAAATTTCCAAGCCCAGAGAGCAAAGCTTTGCTTAGCGTACGGCCCCAGCCCACCCTCAGTCAGCGTTTCCCCTCCTGCCCCGCTGCTCCATCACCATGGCGGCTGCGCCAGGCTGAGCGCTATTGATCCCCAGCGGGTAGCTTCACTCAGTTAGCAGACGGCTTTTCTCAAACCCTTGACTAGTTGTTTACATTTAGACTAAAAGAGGGCTGTGCTGGGTAGAGAAATCTTGGTTGTAGGTCCTCGCTATTCATCACTTTGACTATTTCTTGCCACTCCCTCTGACCTGCAAAGTTTCTGGTGAGAAATCAGCTAACAGTCATATGGGTGCTCCCTTGTAGGTAACTAACTGTTTTTCTCTTGCTGCTTTTAAGATTGTCTCTTTGTCTTTAGCCCTTGGCATTTTAATGATGATGTGTCTTGGTTTGGGCCTCTTTGGGTTCCTCTTGTTTGGGACTCTCTGTGCTTCCTGGACGTGTAAGTCTATTTCTTTCATCAGGTAGGGGAAGTTTTCTGTCACTATTTCTTCAAATAGGTTTTAAATTTCTCCTCCCTCTCTTCTCCTTCTGGAACCCCCATAATGCAAATGTTGGTACGCTTGAAGGTGTCCCAGAGACTCCTTACACTATCCTCATATTATTGGGTTCTTTTTCTTTTTGCTCTTCTGATTGGGTTTTTTTTTTGCTTCCTCATATTCCAAGTCATTAATTTGATTCTTGGAATCCTCTACTCTACTGTTGAATCCTTGTAAATTATTCTTTATTTCAGTTAGTGTATGCTTAATTCCTGACTGGTCCTTTTTCATGTCATTGATGTTCTCACTAATTTCCTTGACATTCTCACTAAGATCCTTGAAAGTCTCACTAAGTCCCTTGAAGCTCTCATTAAGATCCTTGAGCAACCATATAATCATTGTCTTGAAGCCTGTATCTAGTAGTCTGCTTGCTTCCATTTAATTCAGTGTGGGGTTTTTTCTGGAGATTTCTTCTGCTCTTTCATTTGTGACATGTTTCTTTGTCTCTGCATTTTGGCTGCTTCCCTGAGTTTGTTTCTATGTATTAGGCAGAGCTGCTGTGTCTCCTGGAATTGGGAGAGTGGCCTTGTGTAGTAGGTGTCCTATAGACCCAGTGACTCAGCCTCCCCAGTCCCCTGAGCTGGGCACTCCAGGTGTGACCCCGTGTGGGCTGGGTGCACAGTCTTATAGTTGAGCCTTGACTGCCGTTGGTGTCACTGGGAGGGATTGACCTCCAGGCCAATTGGCTGTGAGGACCAGCTGGGACAGTGGTCGGCAAACTCATTAGTCAACAGAGCCAAATATCAACAGTACACCGACTGAAATTTCTTTTGAGAGCCAAATTTTTTAAACTTAAATTATATAGGTAGGTACATTGTTATTAACTTAATTAGGGGACTCCTAAGCTGGCCTTTGCTAAAAACGTCCTCAATCTGATTGAGGTACGTCCGCTGAGGTCGACCCCTTCCAACTCTCCCATCCACACTCGTCTTGGATACTTGTTTCAGATAGACGAGTGTGGATGGGAGAGTTGGAAGGGGTCGACCGCAGCGAACGTACCTCAAAACAATGTACCTCCCCCGCGCTGCGTATCCCGCGGCCCGCCTGCGCCGCGTCTCCCGACTCCGACAGACACCCCCCACTCCTTCTAACACCACTTCTTAAAAATAGACTCGCCCAGGCCGAAAACCGACTTCTGCGCATGGGCCACGAAGTTTCAATCGCACTGTACGTGCACCTGCACGTGGTATTTTGTGGAAGAGCCACACTCAAGGGGCCAAAGAGCCGCATGTGGCTCTCGAGCCGCGGTTTGCCAACCACTGAGCTGGGACTACAGTGGGAGAGCTGCTGTGCAGGAGACACCCCTATGGAGCAGGACTTGCTTCAGTGGGGCTTTGTGCTCACTGAGTCTGCCCCTGAGTGTGTTGCTCATGAATGTGAGGAGTTGTAGTCTGATGTGGTCTGAAGCTTCCACCGGGTGCACTGGCTCTGGGGCCTCCCGGGAGGTGCAAGTCAACCACTGCCTGGGGCCGCCCGTTAGGAGCTACAGAGCTATCTGCAGACGGCTGCTACTTGTGCTGGCCTTGGAAGTGCCCAGGCGAGGCCCAGCTGTGCAGCAAGGCAGGCTGCTGCTCTGCCAGGTCCTGCTGACACCAGCTGCTGGTTGAGAGATTTTAGGAAAGTCTGAAGCCTGAGCCAGGACAGGCTATTCATACAGAAAAGCCACTGCAAACAACTTGCAAACTGGATGGGGCAAGGTCTCGGCGACTCACCAGGGTGAAGCAGACAGTGTGAGCCAAGCTGATGGAGACTCAGATATGGCTGACAGTCAGCTCTGCCACAAGGGAGGTGTCGGCATAGGAACCATGGCCCCTGCGAGCATCCTTGTCCAGCAGAGAACCTCCCTTAGTTCCTGCCCCAATGCCAGACAGTCCGGTTCCTCCCGGTGTGTCCCTGGATGACCCCCTTGCTGCTGCCCCGGCACTGGAACCCAGTCTGAGTCAGTCTGGGTGCCGGCCCTTGAAGAGGAACTGCCTGAGTCTCCGGCAGCCTCCATGTGCCTCAGCCACAACCCCTGCCGCTTTTTACAGACCGAGGTTACGGGAACTTCTCTTCCCAGCTCCGAAATCTGGGCTGGGGTTCTGGTGTGGGGGTGGGTCTCTTGCTCCTCACAGGAGGCCTCCGCAGCCGCGATATCCCTCCTGATTAAAAAAAAAGCCACACGTGGGCGTTGGGCCTGCTGGTTCCACGCCTCCCGCCCTCCTGCCTACGAGGATCCCCCCGAGAGTGGGACCTGCTTGAGATAAACAAACCCAGATACGGGAGCTGGGGTCACGACCGGCTCTTCTTTCCTCTGGGGGTTTTCCAACACCCACGCGAGCGAAGGTCTCCCCACGGGACCCAGGCAGCTCGGTCTGAAGTCAGGCGGTTCCTCGGATGCGATTTGTCCCCACGAATTCTCTCACTTCACGTTGGGACGTTGACCTGAAGCAGCTGCCTCTCCTGCAGACACACACGGGGCATCTTTCAGCCCAGGGGCCCTTTCTGGTGCGTTTGGCTGGGCAGCTTCGTGCGAGGGAACGCAGGGCTTGTCCGCTGAGTCCTGCTTCATCTCACTTGGGTTCCAAGAGCCTGGGTTACTGTCTCCCCCCCTTTTCCCCGAAGTGAGACCTGAGTGCACCCTTATTTCCTAGAGCTTGTTGGACAAGGTCTGGTGCCCAAGGGCCCTGGAAAGGGGCAGACAGGGCTTTTCTTAAAACCCAATGGCGCCCCCTAGCGACACACCCACCTCAAGATCCCGAATCTGACCGCACCCATTTAGAATGTTCTTTCTTTGAAATTGGAGAACTTATTTTATCAACAGCCAAAGCTCTCCACTGGGCTTATCATCTTTAATGACCCAAAGGGTCCCTTGGTGGCCCCTGGGCCCTGGAGCCGTTTCCCTGCCGCCTGCTGTCAGGACAGGGGGCGCAGAGCAGGCCGTGCCACGGGGCGGGTGGGGGTTCTCGGGGCGTTCTCCTGGGAGGGGCGCTCTCCTGGGAGGGGCGCTGGCTCCTGGAATCCGAGATTCATGCTGCGGTGACGTTGGAGCAAAGGAGGGGGCCTGAGGGAACAGGTTCACGCCCTGACACTGAGCACAGTGCGGCCTTCCTGCTCCGGCACACGCAGCTCCGGAGCCGCGGTTCCCCTCCGGAGGGGTGGGTGTGCTCACGCCTCTCTCCTCCGAGGTGTCACTGGTCAGGTCCTGTGGGGTCGTTGTTTTCGAGGCTGACTTTGAACACAAAATCTTAGAAACGTGCTGAGTAGACGGATCCGGAGCTTCCCACAGGGGCCGACGTGGGGAGGCTGCTGGAAGGCCAAGGGCGGTGGCTGGCCGCTCGAGGACTGCTTCATGGCCCACGGAGTCAGCTCCGTCCAGGCTGGACCGCCCCCCCCCCCCCACACACACATGGGCTGAGAGGCAGGATCAGAGCAGCGCAGGCCTCGCTGTGCACAGGGCCCGGCCTGCATCGGGGCGGCCACCTGCCTCCCGCGGGTCAGGGAAGACCAGAGCGAGTCTCAGGCTGACACTTTCCAGACAACGACGGCACTTCATACGGTCCCGCGTGAGCCACAGCAATCCTCGGGGCCCTCACACCCACAGGAGCGAGAGAGGAGGAGGGGTTGCTCTGAGGACGGGTCCCTTTCCACGGGTGCCTGGGCTCTGCGCCGGCAGGAGGCCTTTGGCTGTGTCCACACCGGGGAAGGGCGAGTGGCTGTGCCCGGCTCCTGGGTGTTTCCAGGCGGCGAGTCACGGGCACAGTCCCCACGCCGACCAGCAGAGCCGGGAGGAGCCAGAGAGGAAGCACACGTCTCAGGCGTCCGGATGGCACGGGAGAGAGAAGCCCTGGTCCTCACACTGTCCCCCGGGAAGGGCCGGTGCTCGGCCTCACAGCCTGTCCCTGAAGTTCGCAGGCTGGCGGGTAGCGTTCTCCACGCTGTCACAAGTGTCCACGGGAGACGGCGGACGTGGGGGAAGGACTGAGACCTGGGCCCCGTGGGGGTTCAGGCCGTGGCGCACACTGGCCCCCGGAGGGTGTGTCTGAGCCGCAGCCCCGGCCTGAAAGTCACAGGAGCGCAGAGCAGAGGTGCAGAGGTGGCCCCCAACCCTGTGAGCGCTCCCAGCGCACCTCCCACCTCCTCAGCCCCGTGACCCCGGCTCCCCTCCCCGTCCGCTTCTCCCGGTGCCCGACCAGGATGCTCGTGTGTCACCTCCCGTGGCCAGTTGCCCCTGTGTGTCCCGTGGGCAGCACCTGTGAGGACACAGAACCCCAGGTGTCTCCGCTCCCTGCAGGTGGCACCAGACTGAGGACGGAGCCGCGGGTGAGGCTGGGACTCTCTCCCCTGAAACCTTCCCAGCTCCCCCGGGACGCGCAGGCAGCGGGTCTCCCCGAATGTTTGTTTGGGAGCCTCAGTGGTGGGGTGAAGGCAGGGCTGAGCCAGGGGTGTAACCTGCATAAGGGGGGGCGCATGCAGCAGGCATGGCTCTGTGGGAGGCAGAGTCCACCACTAGGGCCCGTCCTCGGCTCTGAGCGAGTCGGCTTCCTGCTCCTCCTGCTCCTGGACCAGGTCAGTTCCCAGGCGGCTTGGCCAGGGCAGCTCCGCGGAGAGGCCTCCCGGGGCCTGGGCCGCCCTGTGTCTGCCACGGGGCTGGGAGGGGAGGGGGGCAACCTCCTCGGTCACAGTGGCCGAGAAGCCCCCGGGCGCCCCGTGGGCATAGGAGTGACCCTGAACTTCCCTGGAGACTCCGATGGGCCCGACGTGGCCCCTCGTCACTTGGTGGGGGCTTCACAGGGCCTCGATTCTGGGTGCCGCTGAGCAGGAGACAGGGGAGACGGGGTTCCAGCGGTGGGAGGTCACGAGGACCCCTGTGGCTGCAGACCCGACCACGCCGTGCGTAGACGCTCGATTGCTGGGGGCGCATGGACCATGGGCTGCGGGAGCCCAGGGCCACGAGCAGAGCGCAGCCCCTCCTCCTGTGCACCGGTTTCCCAGGGGACAGCCGCCACCCGCCACCCGCCACCCGCCACCCGCAACCGTAAACTGCACCTGACGCTGCACCTGAAATGCTGTACATTCCTGCAGCAAAGCCATTCTCGCTGAGCGAGAAAAACAACCAGCAGAAGGTGCTGAGGCTAAATCCCGCCCCCCACCCAGAGGGTGCCCCTCCAGCCCCAGCCTTCCCCCCCTGACGTCGAGGCCAGTGCGAACCCAGAAAGGCCGTGCCCCTCGCGGTCGCACCTGCGGCCTGTTCTCAGGCCCGTTAGGGGGTCTGCTCTCCCAGAAGACCCCTGTGGCAGAGGACATTTTTTTATTTTTATTTATTTATTTGTTTTAAATATTTTTATTGATTTCAGAGAGGAAGGGAGAGGGAGAGAGAGGTAGAAACATCAGTGATGAGAGAGGATCATTGATCAGCTGCCTCCTGCACGCCCCCTACTGGGGATCGAGCCTGCAACCGGGCATGTGCCCTTGACCGGAATCAAACCCGGGACCCTTCAGTCCGCAGGCTGAGGCTCTATCCACTGAGCCACACCAGCCAGGGCTGTCATTACTATTCAGAGATCTTTACCTTTTTAAGAGTTTGTGGCAACAGTGCCAATAGCTCATGGGATCTGAGTTCCGTTTGTGGGGGCGGGGAGACTCGGGCCACTTACCAAGCGTGCGAAGGGCTCCTGGCACGGCAGGGCCTCCCACAGCTGTTCCCCAGCGGGGACGTGGCTGGTTCAGGGTCTGAGCTGATGGACGAAAGTCGGCCTCGCCCCGTGGGAGGCTGGCGGGGAGCCCGCAGGCCAAGGCCGCCTGGCTCCCGGGGCTCCTGCGTGGAAACCTCCGGCGGGCACGGCCCTGCCCATCCGAGCGGGGAGGGGAAGGCGCCCTTTGCAGGGTGACCCGTCCAGGGGGTGTGAGCAGTGCCCTACGGGGCCTGGGCACAGGGCAGGCTGTTCGGATCCGCCCGCAGGACTCCCCACGCGTGTGCTCGGTTGCTAACTGCAGCCGGAGCGCCAGGCAGAAGTGAAGGCAAACCAGACGCCGTTGCCGGAGCGGTAATGCTCAGGTTCCACCACGAGAGGGCGTGCGCGGCTCAGCGGCTGTAAATCCGCGCCCGCCGTTCTGAGTGGGTTTTGCTGACTCAGTGCATTAAGGACATTGAAAGTGCTGAGCTGGTTAAAATGGCGGGGGTGGGGGGGAGAAAAAGGAAATCTTACAGTTTTAGTGACTCAGCGCGGCCTGGCCCTCCGTCCTGCACTCTTTCTCTCTATCCATGTTACTTCCTTCGCCTCCCTTTCTGCGTCCGTGGGAACCACGCCTTGGTGATGAGCTAGCCGCTATCGAAGGCCGTTACTTCTCTTCGCCACCAGGGCTGAAGGTCACAGTATCGGCCGGTCCCCAGAACCGCCCAGGCCAGACTGCGTGTCCAACCTGACTGCCCCTGAGCCGCGTGTGGGCACTGATGGAAAAGCCCTTGATCCAGGGCCCGCCTCTGACACACACGAACATACGCACGAACGTGTTTTCTTCCCGTGTCTGTGCTGCGCGTGGGCCCCAGGCTGGGGGAGGTGGTTGGGGTCTCGGTGGATCGTCCCCGGTGGGTTCCCCCGAAGGCCCAGAACCTCACCGTCCGAGAAGGGGGCCCTGAGGCGCGTCTGGGAGACGCCGTGAGAATTTCAAGCCACTGTTTTGAGGGATTTGACTGTAAATTTGTTCTACGCAAACCACCACAACACGGCCATGTTGAAAAGTCTCATTTTCCAGGAGTAAAGCTAATGAAATTCACCAGGAAGTAGGGACTAACGCTCGGTTGACATATCTGACTATTTGGACACGAGAGAAACACTCAGTATTTGTTACTGAGACTCACTGGCTCCCGGGGGACAGGGCCTTGGCGGGAGGCGGAGCCAACCCCACGAGAGGCCTCCAGCCACGGCTTAGCCGTCTTCGGGAATGGGGGGTTCCCCGCCTCCCCGAGGCTTGGCCCCTCCGGCGGAAAACGGCTCCAGGTGTGCCTGCCCGGTGTGCCCAGGGGTTAGGGGGGCTGGCCCTGCGGACGCCGGGGTCCCAGGTCTGTTTCACCCGAGGGCACGTACCTTGG
>NW_005873414.1:0-10938 GCF_000147115.1 Myotis lucifugus
AGGCCACGAACTTGGTCTAAACAAGCTTCCAAAGAACAGGCGTCCATGAAAGAAAAATATAAAAGAAAGAAAGGACAGCTGAAGTGCTGAGGAAGAAATTGTTAAAAAATAATAGTAATATGAAGTGATATGAAAAGATAGCAAATAAAGTTTCCAAACACGGACTAGAGACCTGGAAGCATCGCTCTGTCACAGCGCACGAGGCCCCTGGAGCCGCAGGAAATGCAAACACCAGGTAACAGCTCCCCTCCGGCCGCCCCTGCGGGCCTGTGTCCCAGGCTGGGAGCCAGGGGCGGGCGGCCGGAGGGTTTTCCATTTGCTTTCGGTTTCACCGGCTTTTCCTGCGGGCTGTGTTTTGTTTTCATTCGTTTCCGCGTTTTCTCCTCTCCCTGGACGTGTCCTCCGGGACCCGCGGGCGATGTCGGGTCTGCTGTGGAACTGCCACTATTTTTGTGAATTTCCCAAATTTCCTTGTTTCCGTGGACGGAGATTTCTCTCTCCGTCGCCACCCTCCCCCCCAGGCTGGGGGGACGCGGGTTTTCCTTAAACAAGACGGGGTGCTGCCCTCTGCTGGGAGCTCATAAAAACTCCGACCTCTGCCACATTCATGGGCGGGGACCATCGTCAAAATATCTCTACTAATAACAGGGTAATATGCTAATTAGACCAGGAGACCTCCCGGGAGACCTTCCAGACGTCCTTCCAGACAAAGCCATGGTGGTGTGATCAGCCTGGCAGGGGGAGGCAGTTGGGGTGAGCAGGCCAGCAGGCAGAGTGGTTAGGGGCGACTAGGCAGGCAGGTAGGTGAGCAGTTAGGAGCCAGCGGTCCCGGATTGCGAGAGGGACATCCCAGATTGGAGAGGGTGCAGGCCGGGCTGAGGGACACCCCCGCCCCCCCCCCCGCACGGATTTCATGCACCGGCCACTAGTATTATAATAAAGCCCTGGCCAGGGTGGCTCAGAGGATAGAGCGTCGGCCTTTGGACTGAAGGGTCCCGGTTCCGTTCTGGTCAGGGCACAGGCCTGTGTTGCGGGTTCGATTCCCCAGTGTGGGGCGTGCAGGAGGCAGCTGATCAATGATTCTCTCTCATCGTGGATGTTTCTCTCTCTCTCTTCCTCTCCCTTGCTCTCTGAAATCAATAAGGGAAATTATAAGTAAATAAATATTTCTGACATTAAAGAAGTTTTTTATGTTTATTACTGTACACGTGCCATAAGATACTTAATTTTAACAGCTTTGCATATGATTTATTTTTGTTACGGAGCCTTTGGAGTTATTTTACTGTCGGTGCCAATTTGCTTTTAATGCTGGCGATGGCCGCTGATTCATTTACTGCTCTGCCATCTGCATAACATTTTATTCAAACCTTTTCTTTATCGTGGCTGGTACGACCGTACGTGGGTGGATTATTACGTGGAAAGAGTTCCAATTACTTCACGTCCTCACCAGCACTTGTTAATTCTCTCTCTCTTTATAACCAGTAGCCATCCTGATGGGTGGAGGGACAGCTCTGGTGCTTTCTTTGTCCATTTCCCGAATGACCAGTGATCCTGCACTTCTGCTCCGGCTCCTGACGGTTTGCATCTCTTTGGCTCGTTGGTTGTTGAATCTCAGCGATCAGAGCACAGACCCCTGCTGGAAGGCAGGCTGGGTACTTGCACCGTGAAACTTCCGCTGACACCCTGTTGAGACTGGAGCCCAGGGGTAGACACCCCGGGGCCAGGCCTCCCCCAGGGGCCTCCTGCACTCGGGCCGGCGGCGGCTGCAGGTGAGTGAGGGGCAGCCCCCTGCCTGGCCGGAGAGCTGTCGCTGACTCCCTTCTTCCCCGCCCAGCAGCCCAGCGCCCACAGAGCAGCTGGTTCCAGGGTGGGGGCTGCTGGGAGCTGAGGTCGACGGAATGCAGGGTCAGCTGGAGTCAGACGAGGCTCCGGGCAAACAAGGAGGCCCACCCTGCTGGCCCTGGGTCAGGGTCTGGGGACAGAGCTGGCCCTGGACCTGGAGGGCAAACGAGATGAGGGTGAGAGCTCCGGGCAGGGCCCAGAGCTGTGGACACTGGGCACATCAGTGCCACCAAAGGGGCACCACCCACGGGTGGCAGCCCGACTCTGGGAGACCCTGGGGGACGGGTGTGGGGCCAAGTGGGTGTGGAAGCTGCTCCTGCCCATGGGCTCCCCGCCCGGGCCGGGCCCTTTGCCACAGCGAGCACGGACCCCACAGGGCCTGGGCTTTATGCCAGGGGACTGCACGGCCTGTTCCCTGAGCCACGGACGCCCACGTGTCCCGGGGGCTCCGGCCCCCACCGGCCGGCACCCATGTGTTCCTGGCTGGGGTCAGCTGTTCTGACAATAACATTTGTCATATTAAGTTATCAACCGGGGCCTTTACAGAACCAGGCAAATAAATAGCAGGCAAAACGCCCTTGGAGCCCTGGCCGGTGCGGCTCAGTGGATAGAGCATCGGCCTGTGGACCGAAGGGTCCCGGGTTCGATTCCGGTCAAGAGCATGCACCTGGGTTGCAGGCTCCTCCCTGGCCCGGGCCCTGGTCGGGGCTCATGCAGGAGGCAACCGATCCATGTGTTTCTCTCACATCAATGTTTCCCTCTGTCTTTCTGTCTCCCTTCCACTCTCTCTGAAATCAGTGGGAAAATATCCTCAGATGGGGATTATCGAAATGAAACAACGACACAACGCCCTTGGGGACTCCCCCGCCCGCCCTCCGAGCCGATCACCTGACGGCAGACACGCTGAGGCAGCCGCCTGGCCGCCCTCCCGGCCGAGCCCTAAATGACGCCTTTGTTCACCAGCCTCCGCGGCCCTGTTTCCTGCCAGGGCCCCCCCCCCCGCAGACAGAGTTTCCATGCCTTTCACGGCTGCTCTCACCATGTTAACACCAGCACTTAACAAGCCCAGAGCCAATCAAACTCTCCGGCCTCGCCCAGCGGTGTGGCTCAGTGGGTAGAGCGTCGGCCGGCGGACCAAAGGGTCCCGGTCAGATTCCGGTCAAGGGCACGCACCTCGGTTGGTTGCAGGCTCCTCCCCGGCCCAGGCCCTGGTCAGGGCGCGTGCAGGAGGCAACTCATCGAGGGGTTTCTCTCTCCCTTCCACTCTCTCTAAAAGATCAATGGGAAAATATCCCCGGTGAGGATTAAAAAATCCTAATAATTAAGAAATCTCTGTCCTCCGCCCGGAAAACACGAAGGCGTGAGACGCTGTGGCTCAGGCCTGCGTCTTGCTGTCACCTTTGCTTCCCTTTCATCTTGGCGTCTGCGGACCCCGTGCCTCGTACGCGGCGGCGGCAATGTGGGCTCTGCGGTGACCGTCCAAGAACTGGCCACGGTCCCGGTGTCCACGGGCAAGGCTCTCTCAGGACGGAACCGATTTGTGAAAATGCTGGGCCGGGGTGGGGGGGGGGGGTTGCTTCTAAATGAGAGTTGACTTATGTTTATGCCCGGAAACCATGGCCACCGCAAGCTCCCTCCTCCCCCCGCCCCAGCGCCGCCCGCCCCCCAGGCAGCCAGGGATCTGCTTTCGGCCCCTACTTTCCAGAATTTTAGATAAATGGGGTCCGACAGAACATGCTTTTTAAATCCGGGTTCTTTCACTCACTGTCTTCTGAGATCCGTCAGCGTTGCTGTGAGTGCACAGCTCCTCCTCCTCCTTCTTCGTCGCTCGGTCGGTTCGGCTGCATGTTCCTGTCCCCCCCGCCCCCCCCACCCCCCCCCCCCCCCCCCCCCCCCCGCAGGACCGGGCACGTCTGCCACCGCCAGCGCTGGGATGTTGGGTTGCTCTCCAGCTCCAGGTTCCAGGCTCTTACACAGACGCTGCCGAGAGCCCGTCGCTAGAGGGCCCCCTGCTGTGTCTCCTGCAGGAGGAACCCCGAGGGCTCGTCCTGGGGCCGCGGCCGACGTCTTTTCTAAAGTGACCGGACGCGGTCAGTCCTTCTCACGTCAGGCGTCCAGGGGGTGTGCCATGCTCTCTCGTCGGGGTTTTTAAAAAGTAACATTTTTAAAATATACTTTATTGATGTCAGAGAGGAAGGGAGAGGGAGAGAGAGAAACATCCATGATGGGAGAGGATCATGGACCGGCTGCCTCCCGCACGCCCCACCCTGGGGATGGAGCCCGCAACCCGGGCCTGTGCCCGACCGGGATCCAACCGTGACCTCCTGGGTCGTAGGGCGACGCTCAGCCCCTGAGCCCCCGGCCGGCGGGTGTGGTTTTGACTGGTGTTCCCTGCTGACTCGTGCGTCTGAGCATCTTCCCACCTGCTGTGGGCGCACAGACCACACGTCTTCCCTGTGAAGAGTCTGTTCAGAACGTCCCCCCACTTTACACTGAGCTGCTTTCTGTTATTGGGCGTTGGGAGTTATTTGTATATTCTGGGTATGAGTTTGTTCGTTTTACTAGTTATGTGATTTACAAGTGTCTTTGCCCAGTTGGTGGCTTGCTTTTTTGAGTTTTGTTTTTTTTTTTAATCCTCAGTGTATTTTGAAGAGCATAAGTTCTTAACTTCAACGAAGTCTAGTTTAGCAATATTCTCTTCTGTGGCTCATGCGTTTGGTATCGTGTTTAAGAAATCGTTGCCTTACCCAAAATTATAAAGATTTTTCTCATGTTTTCTTTGAGCTGTTTTTTGAGTTTCAGATTACAATTATAATCACACCGAGTTCCTTTCTCTTTCCCTTTTCTCTCAAAAATCATGTGTTGACTTTAGAGAGAGAAACACATCCGTCTGCTGCCCCACCTACCCAGGCATCATCGGGGCCCTGACTGGGGCTCGAACCCAAACGCGTGGTGTATGGGGACGACGCTCTACCCGCCGAGCGGCCTGGCCAGAGCCTCGCGCTCCTCCCTCTTCGGCCTGGGCTCAGTTTTACGCGGCTCCTCGGTGCTTCCAACGTCGCTCGCGGAAGACATGGCCTTCACACCACAGGATCCCTTTGCACTTTTGCTTAAAAGCCAATGGAAACGCCTGCCAGGTCCTAGCCCTGACCCTGCTGGCCTGTCTGTCTGTGTCAGCACCAGCCCCTCCCTGCCAGGTGCCTGTCTGTTCACCATCAGGCCATGCGAGGCCTACAGATGCTTTTCTTGCCCAAGGTTGTGGGAGCCGTTCTTGGTCCTTTGCATTTCCATGTCAATTTTATTATTTCATTGTTCTAAATGTTTATTTATTGATTGTAGGTAGAGAGAGGAAGGGAGAGGGAGAGAGAGAGAAACATCAACAATGAGAATCATGGATCGGCTGCCTCCTGCATGCCCCCTACTGGGGATGGAGCCCACAACCGGGCATGTGCCCTTGACTGGAATCGAACCCAGGACCGTTCAGTCCACAGGCCAACGCTCTATCCACTGAGCCACACCAGCCAGGGCCATTGGTGGCTTTTTTGTCTGTGCCCTGACCGGGGATCGAACCTGCAACCCGGGCGTGTTGGGACGACGCTCGAACCACCTGAGCGGCCTGGTCAAGGCCTCCACATCAACGTTAGACTCAGCTTGTCAATTTCTAAAAAAAATCCAAACCTGCTGGGATTTCGATTGAGTTGCATTGAAGCTATAGTTCGATTTGGGGAGAATATCTTGACCATACTGAGTTTTCTGACCCATGAACAAGGTCTCGGTCTCTCCACTGATTTGATTTTTTCCCCTTTTTAAAGTTAAATTTTTGGGGTGACATTGGTTAGTATGATCACACATTTGGGGTGTGGGCCCCCTTATCTAATTGAGGTGTTCAATATCCCTCTGCAATGCTCTGTCCTTGGTGCTCAAGTCTTGCACACTTTTTATCAGATTGTTCCTAAGTACTTCATATTTTTCATGCTCTTTAAAAATGACCTTTTAAATGTCAGTTTCTGATTGTTGGCTGTTGCAATGTAGTACAATGGCCTTTTGTATCTTGATCTTGTGTCCCACAATCTCGCTAACCTCATTTAGCAGGTCTACCAGCTTTTTTGTAGAATCTGTTAGGTTTTTCTACACAGATGATCATGTCCTTGGTGAATAAAGACAAATTACTTCTTCCTTTCCAAGATGGAAGCATTTTATTATTATTACTAGAGGCCTGGTGCACAAAATTTGTGTAGGGGTGGGGGGTCCTTCAGCCCAGCCTGCACCCTCTCATAATCTGGGACCCCTTGGGGGATGTCCACCCGCCAGCTTAGGCCCGATGTCCCCAGGGATCGGGCCTAAGCCAGCAGTCAGACATCCCTCTCGCAATCCGGGATCCCTTGCTCCTTACCATGTGGCTCACTGCTCCTTAGCGCTGTCGCGGAGGCAGGAGAGGCTCCCGCACTGCTGCTGCGCTCGCCAGCCGTGAACCCAGCTTCTGGCTGAGCAGTGCTCTTCCCGTGGGAGTGCACTGACCACCAGGAGGCAGCTCCTGTGTTGAGCATCTGCCCCCTGGTGGTCAGTGTGCAGCATAGCAACCAGTCATCGTGGTCGTTCTGCTGTAACAGTTGCTTAGGCAGACACCCCTCTCACAATCTGGGACCGCTGGTTCCTAGCCACTCACCTGCCTGCCTGATCGCCCTTAACCTCACTGCCTGCCTGATCACCCCTAACCTCTCTGCCTGCCTTCCTGGTCACCCCTAACTGCCTCTGCCTGCCTGATTGCCCCTAACTGCCCTCCCTTGCTGTCCTGATCTTGCCCCCGACTGCCCTTCCCTGCTAGCCTGGTTGCCCCCAATTGCCCTTCCCTGCCGGCCTGATCTCGCCCCTAACTGCTCTCCCCTGCTGGCTTGATTGCCCCTAACTGCCCTCCTCTGCAGGCCAATTTGGTTCTGATTGGTCAGTTTCTATGCCAGTCAGCATCAAAAGCTCCACCTCCTAGGCAGCCATTGGCTCCTCACAGTTGACCCAGATTTGGTTCTGATTGGTCAGTTCCTATGCCAGTCAGTGTCTCTGGGCCTATCAATGGGGCCTGATCAGAAAGGCGGGGCTGATCAGCAGCCGAGTGGAGGCCTGGAGAGAAATGGCTGTTGGCCAGGCCAGGAGAGAAAGAGGCAAGTTCTGATCAATGGCTGCCCCAGAGGCTACGGATGAGACCCTGCCTCTCTCTGCAGGCCTCTCTCCGGGCCTGACCCGCAGCCCCCTAGGCAGTCAGTGCTGGGTCTGGGCGGTCAGTGCTGGGTGACCACGGCAACCCAGGACTGACTTCTGGTCTGGTGGAGCCTTCGGTCTTAATCGGTCATTATGACCCTGGCTCTTTATATAGATTACTTTTTACCCTTATGGACACTGGCTATAACTTCTGATACAATGTTTCCCTTTCCGTGACCCTCGGGTCTTTCATCATTAAAGATGATATTGGCTGTAGGTTTTTTCATAGATGCCCTTTATCAAGTTAGTTCCCTTCTCTTCAATTTTCTGGGAAGTTTGTGTAGAATTGGTACTATTTTTTCCTTATGTATTTGGTAGAATTCCCCAGTGAAATCATCTGGGCCTGGTGCTTGTTTTGTGGGAAGGATTTTAAACGACAAATTCAACTTCTGTCATAGACACAGGGCTGTTCAGGTCGCCCGTGTCTTTCTGGGTGAGCCCTGGTCGTCTTTGTTTTGTAAGAAATGTGTCTCTTTCATCTCAGTTGTTGAGTTTATTGATGGGAAGTTGTCCGTAATATTCCGTTTATCTTTACCACCTGTGCTGCTGTCTCGCCCCTCCTTCCTGATATTGGTGGTTTTTAACTTCTCTTTTCTGTTTCACTAGGTTTACTCATGTTATTGCCTCAAAACCCAGCTGTCAGTTTCCTTGATTCCCCTCTATTCCTGTTTTGTTTCCCATTTCATTGATTCCTGCTCTGATCTTCCTTATCCCCATTCTCTTACTTTGAGCTTTCTCTTTTTTTTCTCGTTTCTTAAGGTAGCAGCTGAGGTCAATGCTTCAAGACCTCCTTTCTCTTTTTCTAACAAAGGCACTTAATGCTACGAATTTCTCCCTAAGTACTGCTTTAGCTGCATCTCTCAAACTTGAATATCTTAAAATTTTTATTCAGTTCGAAATACTCTCTAATTCCCCCAATTATTTCGAAGCTATTATTTAGTTTCCTAACATTTGGGGAATTTCCAGATTTTTTTTTCTTTTTTTCTATTCACTTCTAATTTCATTGTGTCAGACAACATGTTGTCAATGTCTGAATCCTTTCAAACCTGTCGAGTCTAATTTTATGGCCCAGAATATATGTTGACAAGCGTTCCGTGTGCACTGGAAGAGAACGCGTTCTGCTAACACGGTGGAGTGTTCTGTGATGTCCAAGAGGCCAGGCTGCTTGCAGTGTCGCTCAAGACCCCAATACCTCACTGGGTTCTCGTCTCTTGGGTCCGATAGGCACTGAGGAAGGGGCCCTGCAGCCTGTGATTGTGGATTTGTCCATCCCCGTGAGTGCTATGGCCTTGGGCTTTGTGTATTGTGAAGCCCTGGGTCATCCGTGTGGACAGGAGCGGGGCCCTCGGCTGGGCTCATGTGGACTCAGTCACCTGGGGAAATGGTCTGGCTGGTTGGTCAGAACCTGGGGGGCAGGACTGCGCTGCCTGGAGGGGGTTGCAGGTGGACACAGGGAGTTTGCGCTCATGTCCCGAGACCACGTGCACTGGCGGCATCGAGCCACCCACGGCCGAGGACTTGAACCCGGGCACGACCAGGGCAGTCCAGGTGCACGGGCTGACTGCACAGCTCCCTCTCCCAGCCCAGCCCATCAGCCTCCCAGCCGCCAAAGAGACACACAGCTCCCTCTCCCAGCCCAGCCCATCAGCCTCCCAGGGGCCACAGAGACACACCGACCAGCAGCTCAGCGGGAAATTGAGCGCTCCAGGCTCGATGCTGGCCCGGGTGCCTCAGTCCACAGTGTGGGTTCCTGCAAAACAGACGCCCAGCAGCAGCCGGCAGAAGGCTGGGCAGCTCTTAAAAAGGGGGCGTCCCATAGGACCGCAGCACTGTCTCTTAGGCCGTGGGCGCTACCCTGAGTCGTGGCCTTAGGAGACAGGAACCAGGGAGTGGGAGGTGAGTGGCCCGACACGAGGACCCCCGTGCACACGGGACAGGGGTTTCTTGTCCCTGTGACCTTAGGCTGTCAGAACACAGCCGTCCTGCCCGGCCGTGCGGCTCAGCAGTTGAGTGTCAACCCAGGAACCAAGTGGTCACGGTTCGGTTCCCGGTCAGGGCACAGGCCAGGGTTGCAGGCTCGATCCCCAGTAGGGGGCGTGCAGGAAGCAGCCAATCAATGATTTTCTCTCATCATTGATGTTTCTCTCTCTCTCTCTCCCACTCCCTTCCTCTCTCAGATCAAAAACATATAAAAATAAATAAAATAAAAACCAATAAAAACACATAAAAAAAAAAAACACCTGAAAAAACAACAGTTCTAATTCGAGGAGGAAAACACTGCCGCCCAGGACACAGTGAGGGCGTGTCTCACTCAACTCTCAGCGGCGGCTGCCACCGTGGCGGCTCCTGTCCCGGGGACCACAGGCCGAGGGGCTGCCACCCTGGCAGAGAGACCCTGACCGCCACGTGGAGGCAGCCGCTGCCCGGGGCACCCAGTGCTGCCCACCAGCTGTAAGCGGTCACGGAGCAAAGAGCCCGCCAGGGACGTGGCCACCAGCACCCAGACCCAGGGCGAGTGTCCGGTCATGGCCCGCCCTGGGCACAGCAGGTGGACATCCGTGGTGCCTCAGGCCAGCGGCTCCGTGGGGCTGTGGCTGCCCCTCAACCCCCCTCTTGTAAGTTTTCCCAGGAAGAATCCTGCCGACGCTGGAATTATCGGAATGTGAGGGGCCAGTGGACCTGAGGGGCCAGGGTGCCGGCCACTGGGGTTCTTGACCGCATCCTTCCTAGCAGGTCCCCTTGCCGGACAGGGACCGACTTACCTCCAGGCAGGGGGGCAGGCGAGAGGCCAACTGGTACAGGGTCAGGTGACACCCCCTTTGAGTAAGTGCCAATCGTGCACCCAGCTAAGGGGCTAAGCAGTGATGCGTCCCCACCTGGAGGGACAGCCTGGCCCCTGCCCTGCCCCTCACCTTGTCTCCTGCTCGGGGCGGTTCAGTCTGGGTCTCTCCTGCCCGAGATGTGACCCCAGGGCCGCGTCTTGGCCAGAGCCCGGCTCCAAACCCCGGGCCAGGGTGCAGGGGCCAAGCTCTGAGCCGAGGCCCGCGGCGCCCCCTGCACCCCAACACACACCCGACCCCAGGACAAAAGAGAGGAGACCCACAGGAGGTGGAATTGCTTTTATTGGGGTGGGCGCCGCAGGCCCGCCCGTGGTCAGGTTAGTGTTCTGCCCTGAGGCAGCCGGCAGCCTGGCGCCTCCCCCACCGCCCACCCGGGTTAGTGGAACATGCAAAGCTGAGTCAGAGGGTGGAGGCAGGGGGGAGCCCCCGAGGCCGGGGCTGGGTGGAGCAGGAGGGTGGGCCCCGCTGGGCTGCTGAGTCAGCGCCGACAGTCCATCCGGCATCCCCGGGCCCAGCGCAGGGCTGAGCTCCCGGAGAGGCGGGCGGGCGGGCGGACAGCACCCTAGGCAGGACTCGAGGCCCAGGAGCCACGGGCCCCGGAGAAAAGAGCCCGCAGAAGTCCCAGCCGTGCCCAGCCAGGGCCAGCGGCCCCAGGTGCACCGGGAGGCCCGTCTCGCCCCAAGCCGGGGCCCTCGGGGCCGGGTGTGCGAGGAGAACACAGAAGGCACTTTCTAGGAGCAGAGGCTGAAGGCAGAAGCCAGAGGCCTGGGGTCTCAGGAGAGGGTCGGGGGCTGGGGCTGGGGGCTGGGGGCAGAGCCCAGGCAGCTGGACCCTCATCTTCCCTTGGGGAAGACCCCTCCTTCTTTCCCGGGGGGAAAAGGGGCTGGCTCCGGGATAAATTTGAAAGAAAACGGTTGAAAACGGGAACCCGCCTTCCCTCCCCCTTAAGGGCCCATTGAGCCCGGGGGTTCAGCCCTTGGAACCAAAATGAAAAAAAGGCCCA
>NW_005873414.1:11487-16980 GCF_000147115.1 Myotis lucifugus
GAAGTCATGGAGAAGCCGAGCCGTGCGTCGAGCTGCCCGGCGGAGCGTCCCGGGAGCCGGTGCGGGAGCCGGTGCGGGAGCCGCGGTGGAGCCGGAGCCGCTGACGCTGTAGGGGCTGTAGTAGCCCTTGCTGGACTGGGCGGCCGCCTCCAGCAGCCGCAGCCCCGTGCCCTCCTCCACCATGCTGCGGTCCAGCGCGTCCTTGTAGGAGATCTTGAGCTTCGTCTTGGGGCAGGTGAGGTACTTGGCGTAGGCGCCCCACGTCCCGCAGTTTCTGGGCCGTGCGGGCGTCCACCGTGCCGCGCTGCAGCGCCTCGTCGAGGGGCACGCGGCCGGGCGTGTCGGGCTCGATCAGGCCGCCCGTCAGGTACTGCACCTCCAGGAAGCGCTGGCCGGCCTCGTAGTACAGCCAGCCCTTCTTCAGGGCCTGGGCGGCCGACATCTTGGTCTTGGTGCGCGGGTCCTCGAAGCCGTGGAAGGCCTTCTGGGCCAGGTTGATGCGGTCCACCATGACCTTGTCCACCAGGCCCTTGCCGACGGCGTCGGCGACGGGGAAGCGCTCGCCGGTGCCGGGGTCGATGATGCCGCCGGTGCAGGCCTGCGCCTCCAGCAGCCGCTGCCCCGTGATGTTGTCCACCAGGTTGCGGTGCATGGCCTCCGTGATGGACACCTTCTCCAGCGTCTCCGTGTCCAGGATGCCGGCCACGGGGCCCGTCTCCTCGGCGGGGTCGGACCAGGAGGCCAGCTGGGTCCGGGAGGCGGCCGGGCTGATGGGGTAGGAAGAGGAGGACCCCACGGAGGACGAGCGGGAGCGGAAGCCGCCGGCGTTGCCCGAGAGCATGTCGGCGAACTCAGTGATGGAGAGCGTGCCGGCCCGGTACTGGTCCAGCACGGAGCGGTCGATGAGGTTCTTGGTGATGGCCTCGTCGATGTCGTACTGGCGGCCGGAGCGGCGGTCGATGATCATGGACTTGACCACGCCGTCCGAGGAGGAGATGGTGATCTCCTCCCACTCGCACTCCTGCTCCGACAGCTCCAGGTAGGTCTGGTGGTCGATGAGGCCCTTGCGGTAGGCCTCGTTCACCGACATCTCCTTGCCCGTCTCGGGGTCCACGATCACCACGCGGCGCTTGCGCACCGAGGACTTGGAGGACGTCTTCCGCTCCCGCTTCTTCTCCTTCAGCGGCAGGAGGCACAGGCCGGTCTGCGGGTCGGGGACGCAGCGCTCCATCAGCTGCAGGTACGTGAGGTTCTCCTCCGTGTTGGGGTCGAAGAAGCCCTTGGTGTCGTCCGAGGGGTCGGTCAGGATCTCGTTCATCTCCTCGTCGAAGAGGCCGCGCTGGTAGGCCACCTCCACGGGCAGCCGGTGGCTCTCCTCGGGGTCGATGATGCCGCCCGTGGCGATCTGGGCCTCCAGCAGGCGGATGCCGTGGTCCTTCAGGATGAGGCCCTTCTTCATGGCCTGGAAGAGGGAGATGAGCTTCCCGGTGTAGGGGTCCCTGTAGCCGGTCACCGCCCGCTCGGCCGACAGCAGCTTGTCCTTGAACTCGGGGCCCACGATGCCCATGCGCACGGCCTCCTCCACGGTCAGCTTGAGCCCCTTGATGGGGTCGATGACGTAGCCGGTGGCCGCCTGGGCCTCCAGGAGCTCGAAGGCCGTGCCCGGGCGGATGATGCCCTTCTTCATGGCCTGGTACACGGACAGCCGCTCCTTGGTGGCGTCGACCAGCACGCCGGCGATGCAGCTGGTGCCCTCGAGGAACTTCTGCAGGGTCTTGGTGACCTCCTCCACGGAGGCCAGGCCCTCCTGCAGCTGCCGCGCCGTGGCCTCGTCCATGACCCGCGAGCGCACCAGCTCCTCCACGGTGATCTGCTTGCGCAGCCCCTGGAAGGTCAGCTTGCGGGCGTCCGAGAGCGGCAGGAGCAGCTGGCCGCTGCCGTCGTCGCGGCGGCAGCGCCGGAGCAGCTGCGTGTAGCTGAGGCGCTCGTCCGTGGAGGGGTCCAGGTAGGCGCGCACCTCGCTGGGCTCCGACAGCCGGTCGTGCGTGTCCTTGTTGAGGTAGCCGCGCTGGTAGGCCACCTCCAGCGGCAGGTGGAAGCCCAGGCGCGGGTCCACGATGCCGCCCGTCGCCAGCTGGGCGTCCAGCAGCCGCAGCGCCTCCTCGGCGGGGATCAGGTCCTTCTTCATGGCCTGGAAGAGCGAGATGGGCTGCTCCGTGTAGGGGTCACGGTAGCCGGTCACGGCCCGCTCGGCCGACAGCAGCCGGTCATGCAGCTCGGGGCCCACCAGCCCCTTCCGCACGGCCTCGTCCACCGTCAGCCGCTCGCCCTTCACGGGGTCCAGCAGGAAGCCCGTGGCCGCCTGGGCCTCCAGCAGCAGCCGGGCCACCTCGGCGCTCAGCAGCCCCTTCTTGAGGGCCTGGTAGACGGTGAGCGTCTGCTGGGAGCCGGGCAGGTACACGCCGGCCACGCAGCCCGTGCCGTAGAGGAAGCGCCAGGCGGACTCGGCCTCGAGCACCTCCCGCAGGCTCTTGGTGCCTTCCCGGAGCAGGCGGCAGGCCTCGCGGGAGATGATGCGCGCCTCGTACAGGTCCTCGGCCGTGAGGCGGCGGCGCACGTAGTCGTAGGAGGCCAGGTTCTGCTGGCGGACGATCTCCGTCTTCTCGATGATCTCGATGATGATGATGATCATACGCTCCTTGGTCACCCGGCCGGCCTGGAAGTCGGCCATCAGCCGGGTCCGCTGATCCTCGGGGATCAGGTCCGACTGCATCACCTCCCACAGCGACATGGTGGAGCCGCCGGGGCCGCCGCCGCCGCCGCCGCCGCCCGGGATTTCAATCTGCGTCTCCTCGAAGGCCTTGCGCGTCTCCTCCTCCGTGTACACCTGTGTGGTCTCCACCACCTCCGCCTTCTCCGCCCCCTTCAGCGGCAGCAGGCGCAGGCCGGTCTCGGGGTCGCGCACGCAGCGCTCCAGCAGCTGCAGGTACGTGAGGTTCTCGTGCGTGTTGGGGTCGAAGAAGCCCTTGGTGTCGTCGCTGGGGTCGGCCAGGACGCGGTTCATCTCCTCGTCGAAGTAGCCGCGCTGGTAGGCCACGTGCACGGGGAGGCGGTGGCTGTGCACGGGGTCGATGATGCCGCCCGTGGCGATCTGGGCCTCCAGCAGGCGGATGCCGTGTTCCCGCACGATCAGGCCCTTCTTCATGGCCTGGAAGAGGGAGATGGTGCTGCCCGAGTAGGGGTCCTTGTAGCCCGTCACGGCCTTCTCGGCCGACAGCAGCCTCTCGTGCAGCTCGGGGCCCACGACGCCCGCCTTCACGGCCTCGTGCACGTACAGCCGCTGGTTCCGCACGGGGTCCACCAGGAAGCCGGTGGCCGCCTGGGCCTCGAGCAGGAGCGTGGCCGTGCTGGGCCTGAGCAGGCCGCGCCGCATGGCCTCGTAGATGGTCACCTTCTCCTTGGAGTCCTCCAGGTAGACGCCGGCGAGGCAGCCGCTGCCCTGGAGGAGCGTCCGCACGGAGTCCACCTCCGACAGGTCCTTGACCGACGTCTTGCCTTCCTGGAGCTGCTCAAACTGGGCCTGGCTGAGCACCCCGGAGGCCAGGAGCTCGCTGGCCAGCACGGGGGCGCGGAGGCCGCTGAAGGAGAGCCGCTCCCTCCGCACCGTCTCCACCTCCTCCACGATGGTGATGACGATCTTGAGGATCTTCTCCACGGTGACCTTGCCCGTGCGGTACTGCTGCAGCAGCTCCCGCCGCTGCTCCTCCGTGAAGTACTCGGAGTGGATGAGCTCCCAGACCGTCACCGTCCGGCCCTGGAAGCTGCCCGCGGGGACCTCGACCGTGGCCTTCTCGAAGGCCTCGCGGGCCTGGAGCTCGGAGTAGAGCTCGTCCTGCCGGGCCCGGGCGGCCTTCTCCGAGAGCGGCAGCAGGCTCAGCCCCGTCAGCGGGTCGGGCCGGCACTGCTGCTGCAGCTGGCCGTAGGTGGCCGGCTCCCGCGTCCGGGGGTCGACGTAGGTCTTGGCCTCGTCCCTGGGCCCCTTCAGCACTTTGCGGGTCTCCTTGTCCAGGAAGCCCCGGGTGTAGGCCACGTCCAGGGGCACGCGGTGGCTCTTGCTGGGGTCCACGATGCCGCCCGTGGACAGCTGGGCGTCCAGCAGACGGAGGCCCTGCTCCCTGGGGATGAGGCCCTTCTTCAGGGCCTGGAACAGGGAGACGCTCTGGCCCGAGTAGGGGTCCTTGTAGCCGGTCACGGCCTTCTCGGCCGACAGCAGCCTCTCGTGCAGCTCGGGCCCCACCAGGCTGGCGCGCACGGCCTCGTCCACGGTCAGCCGGGTGCTGGTGGCGGGGTCGATGATGTGCCCGGTGCCGGCCTGGGCCTCCAGCAGGGCCACGGCCGCCTCCGGCTGCAGCAGGTCCCTCTTCAGGGCCTCGTAGAGGCTCATCTTCTGCCCTGCCTCTTCCAGCCACACGCCCGCGATGACGTCGCTGCCCCGCAGGGCCTGCCGCACGGCGTCCAGCTCCGCCACCTCGCGCACCGAGCGCTCGCCCTGCTGCAGCTGGCGGAGGAGGTCGCGGTTGATGACCCTGCTCTCCAGCAGCTCGGCGGCGGGGACCAGGGCGCGCAGGCCCTCGAAGCACAGCTGTCCCTTCTGCTCGTGCTCCTCGACCACGGTGATGACGATCTTGATGATCTTCTCCACGGTGACCTTGCCCGTGCGGAACTGGCGGAGCAGGTCCCGCCGCTGCTCCGCCGTGAAGTACTCGGAGTTGATGATCTCCCAGATGGTCACCGTCCGGCCCTGGAAGCTGCCGAACGGGGCCGAGATGGTGGCCTTCCTGAACACGTCCCGGGCCTCCGCGTCGGTGTAGACCAGCTCGCCGCCCTTGGCCGCCTGATCGGTGAGCGGCAGCAGGCGCAGGCCGGTCTCGGGGTCCTCCACGCAGCGCTCCAGCAGCTGCAGGTACGTGAGGTTCTCGTGCGTGTTGGGGTCGAAGAAGCCCTTGGTGTCGTCGCTGGGGTCGGCCAGGACGCGGTTCATCTCCTCGTCGAAGTAGCCGTTCTTGTAGGCCACCTCCACGGGCACGCGGTGGCTGTGCACGGGGTCGATGATGCCGCCCGTGGCGATCTGGGCCTCCAGCAGGCGGATGCCGTGGTCCCGCACGATCAGGTCCTTCTTCATGGCCTGGAAGAGGGAGATCTGCTCCCCGGTGTAGGGGTCCTTGTAGCCGGTGACCGCCCGCTCGGCCGACAGCAGCTTGTGGTGCAGCTCGGGGCCCACCAGGCCCTCCTTCACGGCCTCGTTGACCGTCAGCCGCCGGTTGCGCACGGGGTCGATGAGGAAGCCCGAGGCCGCCTGGGCCTCCAGCAGGATGAGGGCGGTGCCCGGGCTCAGCAGCTGCCTCTGCAGGGCCGCGTACACGCTCAGCTTCTCGCGGGCGGGCTCCAGCAGCAGGCCCGCGATGCTGCTGCTGCCCTGCAGGTAGCGGCGCA
>NW_005873414.1:17259-25316 GCF_000147115.1 Myotis lucifugus
CCGCGATGCTGCTGCTTGCCCTGCAGGTAGCGGCGCACGTCCTCCCGCTGAGCCAGCTCAGCCACCGTGGTGCGGCCCTGCGCCAGCCGCTGCAGCTCCTCGGGGCGCAGGACGCCCACGTCCTGCAGCCGCTGGGCCGGCACCTTCCGCCGCAGCCCGTCAAAGGCGAACTCGGGCTCCGCCTCCGGGCCATCGGGGGCCTCCCGGCCGTTGGGCAGGGTCTTGGCGGCCGCGGCGGCCTGCGAGGCCACGATCTCCTGGGAGTGGGCCAGCGCGGCCCGGTGCTCCTCCTCCAGCCGCTGCAGCCGCTCCCGCAGCTTCTGGTTCTCCTCGGCCAGCAGCTTCTCCTGCGCCTGCCGCTGCTGCTCCAGGCGCTGCAGCTCCTCCTGCTTGCGCCGCACGCCCTCCTCGGCCTCGCGCTGCCGCCGCCGGGCCTCCTCCATGCTGGCCACCAGCTGCTGCTTCTCCTGCTCCATCTGCTGCTGCTGCCGCTGCTGCTCCTCCCGCAGCGTCTTCGCCTTGGCCACCTCGTCCTGGAACAGCCGCTCCAGCTTGGCCTTCTCCTGCTCGATGAGGTGCTCCCGCTGCAGCAGGCTGTCCTTCTCCGAGAGGAAGGTCTGCTGCAGGGCCTGCGTCTCCTGCAGCAGCTGCTCCTGCTGCACCGTCTGCATCTGTGGAGGGAGAGGGGGGTAAGGGACCTCAGCCCGGGAGCCCCCCACCCTGCCCGCCCCTGAGCTTGCGGGGCCGGTACCTCCTCCGACTTGAGCTGGAGCAACCTGGCCTCCTGTTTGAGCTTCTCCTTCTCGCGCTCCAGCTCGGCGATGGCCTCCCGCAGGCGCCCGGCATCCTGGTCGCTCTGCTGCCGCTGGATCTCCAGCGTCTGCACCAGAGTCACCTTCTCCTGCGTGGCGAGCTCCGTGCGGTGCAGCTTCTCCCCGATCTCCTCCGCCTGCTTCCGGAAGCGCTGGGCGTCCTCCTCCGCGCGGGCCTGCGCCCGGCTCATCTCGGCCACGCGCAGCTTCAGGCGCTCGGCCTCGGCGCTCATCTCCAGCTGCCGCTGCCGCTCGGCCTCCAGGGTCCGCTGGAAGCCCTGCGTCTCCTGCGCCAGCTGCTGCTCCATCTGGGCCTTGTCCTCCTGCAGGCGCCGGGCCTGCTCCTGCGCCAGCTCCTTCTGCTGCTGCAGCAGCTCGGCCTCAGCCTTGAGCCGCGTGGCCTCCTGCACCGCCTGCATCTTCTCCTTGAGCATCTTCTCGGCCAGCGCCCGCTGCTGCGCCAGGTCCTCCTCCGCCAGCTGCCGCAGCCGCGCCGCCTCCTGGGCCGCCACGCTCAGCCGCGCAGCCTCCTCCGCCACCTGCTTCATCTTCTCGGCCTCCTCCTCCAGGAAGCGCTGCGTGTTGTCCTTGTCGCGCAGGATGAGCGCGCGGTTTTCGGCCTCGATTCGCGCCTTGAGCTTGCCCAGCTCCTCCATCTGCACGCGCACCGAGAAGAGCTCCTCCTCCACCTGGCTGCGCTGGCGCGCCGCCTCCGTCACCTCCGCCTTCAGCCGCTGCAGCTCCTCGTCCAGGATGCCCTTCTGGTGGTCGGTCTCCTCCAGCTGCAGCCGCAGCGTTGTCAGCTCCTGCTCCACCTGCGCCTTCTGCCGCAGCGTCTGCTCCGCGAACTTCTTGTGCTTCTCCATCTCCGCGTCAGCCGCCTGCTTCTGCCGCAGGGCTGCCTGCTCCGCCTGCGCCCGCCGCTTCGCCTCCTGCTCGGCTTCCTTTCGCAGCTTCTCCGCGGAGGCCTGTGCCTGCGCCCGGGCCTGCGCCTCTTGCTCCGCCGACTGCTTCAGCCGCTCCGCCTCCTCCACCTGCAGGCGGGACTGCGCTGCTTCCCGCTCGGCCTGCTCCCGCGCCTCCTCGGCCTCTTCCGCGGCCCGCCGGGCGGCCTCTGCCTCGCCGCGCAGCCGCTCCAGCACACTCTGCTCCTGCTGCAGCGTCTGCTGCAGCTCCTGCTCCTTCTGCTGCACCGCGAACACGTGCGCCTTCTCCTCCGCCTGCAGCCGCTTCTGTGCCGCCTCCTGGGCCAGCTGCAGCTGACGCGCCGACTCCTGCTCCGCGCGCTCGCGCAGGCGCCGCGCCTCCTCCACCTTGGCCTTGAGCCGCTCCACTTCCTCCAAGGCCGCTTTACGTTGCCGCGCCGCCTCCTCCTCCGCCGCCAGGCTCTTCTGCACACGCTCCTCCGCCTCACGGCGCCGCTGCTCCTCCTCGGCCGCCAGCTGCCGCTGCCGCGTGGCCTCCAGCTCCGCTTGCTCCCTGCTGCGCTGCGTGTCCTCCGCGTTGCTGCGGATGCGCACCAGCTCCAGCTCCAGCTCCGCCTTGCCAGCGGCCGCGCGCTCGAAGCTCGCCTTCAGGGCCAGGATCTCTTCCTCCACCTGCCGCCGCTGCCGCAGCGTGTCCTCCACCAGCCCCTTCTGCCTCTCCAGCTCGCTCTCCGAGGCCTTGCGCAGCTGAGCCAGCCGCTCCTCAATGTCCGCCTTGTGCTGGGCCGCCTGCTCCTCCAGCCGCCGCCGGTGGAAGGCCTCGTCCTCTGCCAGCCGCCGAAGGCGCTCGTTTTCCGCCTCCTTCTCCTTCAGCGCGATCTCGGCCTCTGTCTTGAGCCGCGCGGCCTCGCTGATGGTGGCCAGCTTCTCAGTGAGCACCCGCTCCGCCTCCGCCCGCTGCCGCGCAGCGTCTTCTTCCGCCAGCTGCCGCTGCCGCTTGGCCTCCTCCGCCAGGGCACGCAAGCGGGCAGCCTCCTCTGCCAACTCCCGGAACCGCCCGGCCTCGGCTTCCAGCCGCTGCTTCGACTTCTCGTTGGTGGAGCGCGACTCCTCCTCGGCGCGGGCCTTACTGGCCAGCAGCACCTCCATCTCTGCGCGCACCTTGGCCAGCTCTGCCTCCAGCTCCTGGCGCTTCTGCTTGGCCTCGGCCGCCTCGCGCTGCAGCCGCCCCAGCTCCTCCTCCAGCAGCAGCCGCTGCTGCTCCCCCTGCTCGGTCTCGGCCCGCAGCCGGATAAGCTCCTGCTCTGCGGCCAGGCGCTGCTGGGCAGTGCCCTCCGCCAGCTGCCGCTGCTTCTCCAGCTCCTGCTCGGCCAGCTCCCGCTGCCGCACGGCCTGCTCCTCCGCCTTGCCCCGCCGCCGCGCCTCGCGCTCTGCCTCCTCCTTCTGCTTCTCCGCCTCGGCCTGCGCCAGGCTCTTCTGCTGCGCCACCTCTTCCGCCTGCAGCCGCAGCCGCAGGGCCTCGTTGGCCTTCAGCTGCCAGCGCTCCAGCTCCCTCTCGGCCTCCTCCCGGGCGCGCTCCGCCTCGGCCTGCTGCTGGGCGTGCCGCTCCGCCTCCTCGCGCAGCTGCGTCACGGTGACGTGCTCCTCCTGGAGGGTGCGCTCCAGCTGGGCCGTCTTCTCCGCGAAGGAGGCGCGCTTGCTCTGCAGTTCCGCGGCGGCGCTGCGCTGGGCCGTCTCCAGGGCCACCTGTACCTGGCGGGTCCGCTCGACCTCCGCCTGCCGCAGACGGCGATCCGCCTCCTCCGCCTGCAGCCGCAGCTCCTCCAGCGCCTGCAGGGCCCGCTGCTTCTCCCGGGCGGCCTCCGCCTCCGCCTTCACGCGCAGGGCCAGCTCGGCCTCCGCCTGCCGCTTGCGCTGAGTCTCTTCCTGCACCTGCCGCCGCAAGCGCTCCGCCTCCTCCTGCGCCTGTCGCTTCTGCGCCTCGGCCTCCTCCGCCCGCGCCCGCAGGGCCTGGAGCTCGCCCTCGGCCCCGCTGCGCTGGCGCTCCGTGGTCTCCAGCTGCAGGCGCACCACGCGGATCTCCTCCTCGATGCGCACACGGCTGCGCTCGGCCTCCTCCGCCTGCTGGGCCTTGGCCTGGATCTCGGCCTCCGAGCTCTGCCGCAGGTGCTGCAGCTCCTCCTGGATGCTGCGCTTCTGCTGCTGCGCGTCCACCGCGGCCTCCTCGCGCCGCACCACCTCCTCCTGCATGCGCCGCTGCAGCTCCTGAGCCTCCCGCTCGGCCTGCGCCTTGGCCTGCGCGTGTGTCTCCGCCAGCTGCCGCTGCTGCTCCAGCGCGGCCTCCACCTCCGCCAGGCGCTCCCGCTCCTCTGCCCGCTGCTGCTCGGCCAACCTCTGTGGCCGCGGCAGAGAGAGGGAGAGAACCAGAGAGAGAGTGAGTGCGGGCCGGCGCGCAGGGGACACGGCACCACCACAGTCCACGCGGACAGCAGGATGGGGGATGAGGAGACAGAGGTCACAGCCCGGTGCGGGAGGGAGCGTGCACCCGCCCGGGACACAGGGCAGCGAGCGCAGCCGGCCCCACAGTGCTCACCAGCCCCTCTTCCCTCCGACAGGCGACGAGACAGACGAGAGAGAGGGAAGCAGGAGGCTCGCAGGCCCTGAGCTGCACCACCACCAGCCCTGCCTGAGCACGTGAACGCGTGACCCGACACCAAGGTGGCCACGCGGGGCAGCGGTGCCCACCGCGCCAGCTCAGAAGGACGCAAACGCCTACAGCTGACCACAGGGCCAACGGCGAGGCCACCAGGAGAAGCGGGAGAACTGGTACCCCCCTGCCCTCACCCAAGTACACCCCTGCCCGGCCGGCGACCAGCACCCCAGCTCTTCCAGAGCAGCAGCCGCGAGGATGCGAGGAACGGTGACGCGGGCTCCCGCGGAAGAACCCGAAGGAGAGCCGGTGGGGCAGGCGCACACGCAGAGGAGGAGGTTGAGGCGGAGGAGGAGGTGCCAGCCACCGTGGAGAGCAGGCCGCGCGCAGAGTGGGGCGCTGGCGGCAGCAGGGAGTGGGGGGTTGAGCTAAGTGATGACCCCCGAGCTCCCCGGGCTGCGTCTGGGCAGCAGGAGCCCCACCCCCAGGCCTACCTCCTCCTCCTCCATGCGCCGCAGCGTCTCGCTGAGGAACTTGATGTACTGGCTCGTCAGCATGGTCAGCTCGCTGTAGCGCGTGCGAAGGTCCACGTACTGGGGGCAGGAGGGGGGGCAGCCAGGGTCAGCCCCGCCGGAGCCACCCGGCCACGCCCCCAGCCCCGGCCACGCCCTCCGCCCTGGCCACGCCCCCAGCCACCAGGCCACGCCCTCCGCCTCACCTCCTGGATGACGCTCTCAGACCCTGACTGGACCTTGGGCTTCTTGGCCGGAGAGGCCACCGGCTCCAGCTGCCCCTTGTACGTGATCAGCTGGAGCTCATAGTCCTGCGGGGAGACACACCGTGAGCCGCCGGCCTCGCCCCGCCCCCGCCCTGACAGTTAGGCCTGTGCTTGGGGCCACCCCTGAGGGTCCAGGCCCCAGGACCCCAGCCTGGCTGGGATGGCAGGAGGCAAAAGACTCACTTTTGAAAAAAGAAAAATTATTTTTAATTGGTTTTAGGGAGAGAGAGAGAAACATCAATGATGAGAGAGAATCATTGATTGTCTGCCTCTTGCACGCCCCGCCCCCCCCACCCCCACTGGGATCAAGCCCGAAACCCAGGCCTGTGCCCTGACCGGGAGTCGAACTGTGACCTCCTGGTTCATAGGTCGAGGCTCAGCCCCTGAGCCGTGCCGGCCGGACAGAAGCCTCACCTTGATGGCGTTGATGTACTGCTTGGCAAACCTCTGGCACTCCTCCACCTTCTCTCCGTGGCGCTCAACTTCCTCCAGCAGCGCCTGGGGGGCCGAGGGGGGGTCAGCACAGGCCACGCCCCCTCCCCGCCCACCCGGCTCCAGCCACACGGGCCCAGGCCTACCTTCTCCTGCCGCAGCTGCTCCCGCACGGCCCGGCTGTTGGCCAGCGGCAAGGCCTGGATCTGCTCCTGCCGCTGCTTGGCGTCCTGCAGCCAGGCGCCCAGCGGGTCGGCGCTCTCCCGGTAGTACCGCAGCTGCCGGCCCAGCTGCTCCAGCTCCCGCTGCCGCAGGTCGTTCTGGGCCAGCACAGCCTGCCAGCGCTCCAGCAGCTGGGCCACCCGCTCGCGCCAGCGCTCCACCTCCACGTCCCGCTCGCCGTGCCGCTGCTGCAGCCGCTCCCCCACCTCCTGCGCCCCCCGCAGTTCGTCCCGCAGGGCGTCGAACACGGGCTGCTGCGCCTCCGCCTGGGCCCGCAGCTTCTGTTGGGGAGAGAGGGGCGGTGCTGCTTCAGCCCCAGGCCCTGCGGCTGGCCCCCGGGTCGTCCCCCCCGCCCCCGCCAGGCCCTGTTCTGATGGTGGTACCTTGAGCGCAGCCTTGGTGGCCTCGAGCTCCGGGAGGGTGGAGGGCACGGCCTGGGCCTCCTTGAGCTGCTCCTCGTGGCCCCGCAGCACCTCCTCGGCCCCCTGTGTGCTGCGGATCACCAGGCTGATGGTCTTGAGCCTGGGGGGGAGAGCGGGTTCAGAGCCGGGGGTGGGGGCGGGCTCCCGGTAGGATCAAGGGGAGAGGGCTCGAGGAACGGGGGGTACAGATGCCCGCACTGCCATGGAGGCCGGGCTGGCCGGACGGCGAGCTCACATCGGTGGCCTGGGGGCTCTCAGCCTTCCCGCCCAGGCTGGGGAGAGGGACCCATCAGCCTCAGTGAAGAAACAGTGGGTAACGCCCGGCAGGCGGGGCTCAGGGGCTGAGCGTCGACCTATGAACCAGGTCACAGTTCAATTCCATTCAGGGCACAGGCCCGGGTTGCGGGCTCGATCCCCGGTGTGGGGCGTGCGGGAGGCAGCCGATCGATGATTCTCTCTCATCACTGGTGTTTCTATCTCTCTCCCTCTCCCTTCCTCTCTGAAGTAAATACAAATATAAAATAAGAAAGAAGGACAGGGTGGGTGAGGGTAGGCATGCTGCCCCAATAACGAAGGGACTAAGAAACGACGTCGGAAACACGGATGTGGGGCCCGGGCGGGACGTGGAGGGTGAGTCCGAGGTGGGACGGGGGGGGGGGGTCCTCCTTGTGAGAGAGGCAGCGAACCCCGCGGTGTGCAGGCTGATGAGCCCGGGGACAGAAGGGGGCCCTGGGCTGGGGGACGAGGCCGGCGGGAGGACGGGCCCGGGTGGGCTCTGCATTCCCCAGGGGCACTGGGGCTGAGGGGGTGGGAGGCAGGTCCCCCATAACGACCTCTGCATGGCCCCTCCCACATCCACAGCCCCACCCCCTGCCTTCCCCCCCCCCCCTCCACACCCAAGGAGCCACTTGAGGTGGCTGGTGCCCCCACAAACCTCACTTGCCAAGGGTCGCCTCCCCTGTGGGCCTTCCTCACCCTCCTGGGCTCCACACTTTCCTCAGACACCCCCAGCTCCTGACATCACACGGGTGGGATCCCCCCAAGTCCTCACTCCCGCAGTCCCCCACCTCAGGGAGCACCCCTCTCAGCCCGGGTCCAGTCATCAGGAAGTCCTGCCTTCAAGGCACAGGGCTGACCCCCCTCTCTCCACGTCCACCTTGGTCCACACCCACCCCCTCCTTTTTGTTTGTTTATCCTCATCCGAGGATATTTTCCCATTGACTTAGAGAGAGTGGAGGAGAGGGAAAGACAGAGACATCGATGTGAGAGATGAACATCCATTGGTTGCCTGCTGCACGCGCCCTGACAGGGGTCCAGGCCGGGAGGAGCCTGCAGCCAAGGTACAGGCCCTTGACCAGAATCGAGCCTGGGACCCTTTAGTCCGCAGGCCGACCCTCTATCCACTGAGCCACACCACCTCTTGGGCACACCCCTCCACAGACCCCCCACCGTCAGCCGGTCCTGCGCCCACACAGGGAGTCGGGCCTCCTCTGCTCAGCGCCCCCCCAGGTCAGGGCCTCAGGCACCTCGCCGACCGATGCACTCACTTCTCCAGGTAAATGGCGGAGAGGCTGCGGACCTGCTCCAGCTTGACCAGGGTCAGCTCCAGCTCCGAGCGCAGCGTGGGGGCGGCCGGGGAGGGCTCAGGCAGGGCCAGGACCTTCTCGGCCTCCTCCGAGAGCCGGGCAACCCCCTTGCCCAGCCCTTCCACCTCCGCCTGTGCTTTCTGAGGAAGGAGGAGTGGAGATGAGCTGTGCACCGAGCCCAGACACACTCCCCTGGGAGTCCCAGGGTGGGGGAAGAGGAGGGGAGGGA
>NW_005873415.1:0-24487 GCF_000147115.1 Myotis lucifugus
TCACACTGTCTTCTTATTCCATACTTCTGTTTTTATTTTCATTTTTTTTATTCTGTCCATCCTTCCCTAGAGTGGAAACACTGTTGTAGTGGTCCTCTCTGACAGGCCTCCAGTTTTGGCCCCTTGCAGGAATATGAGGAGGAATAAATAAACTTTCATTGGCATAAAATGTACAGTTATTGTTTGTTTGTTTTTCTTCACAGGCTTATCTTTCACTCCCAAAGGACCCTCAACACGTTGTGGCTCAATATGCAGCTTGAAAATGTTCTCTGTGTCTGAATACCTGCCAAACTACAAAGCAGTTCACACTTGATCATTTGACCTCAGGTTTCCTCACCTTTTAAAACCCAAAGACCTTTGTCTCCACCCATTCTTCATCTGTTTTGTCTTGAGATACACCCTGAGGATCATTATCTTAGCCCCACCCCTGAGAAATTCATCTGAAACTTGGCCTACTAGCCACTGCCTCCATACACAATTGTTCAAGTTCATATTGCCCACACCTACTTAAGTTCACTCAAAGCCCAAACCTTGACCTCTGAACCCTTAAATGCTCACACCTTGCAGAATCCATCAGAATCTTCTTGAACACTTAACTCTCTTCCAAGCAGACCACAGTCTTTATGACTCCCTCTCAAGTCTCTGATGTACACACTCCCTGTCCACAAAATCCCTTTTTTCCATTTCTCACTCAGTACCATACAGAAGTATTCAGCATGGTACTGCCAGGACCTGCTATTATCTAGTGCCGATTATGTCTAGTGGCTCTTCATTTTTATAGCCCAGTTGATTCTCTGACAGGTCCCATTGATGTCTGTGCCAAGCCTTCTCCATCCTTCTCCAGCTTCCAGACCAACCCAAATCTTGCACTGCCAGAGTGACCATCAGAACTTTAAAGCTGGACCCAACCTTACCATGGGTTTCCCCACATCCTTCTTCCTCAACCTTTCAAAATATCTTCTTTAGATTCATCTAATCATCTCTGTCTCTGTATCAGAGGGAATGGTGCTTCAATCTGTGCTGTTCATCTTATTTCCTGCTTTTCTAATTCCTCTAATTAACCACCCTCATCATGTATTTTAAAGTTCTTCTTAGCTTTGGCTTAAAGGCATGCACAGTCTAGCTTAGACCTTTCTGAAGCACTTGCCTCTTCCATTCTCATCCTCCCATTTACTATCACACATCAAAAAAAAATATTGTAGCCTTATCTTTCCACTTTACCCTGGTCATCCATTGATTCCATTCCCACCCCTCTATGTTAAAATTGTATTTTCAAACTGCAGTGAAGACTCCTCTTCTTGAAATATAATGGCTTTTTTTCAGTATTCATTCTCTTCAAAAGTTCATAGAAATAATAAATCTTACAAAAATCTCTTATTAGGATAATTTCTTTGCTTCTTATCCATGACTGAACTCAAAAGAGTCTTCTCCATTAATTCATATCTTGGTCTTGGGTAAGATTACATAAATCCTCTGAGCCTCAACTTACGCACGGATAAAATAAGGGTCATACAAATTCCTTCCTCATGAGTTATCATAAAGCTCACATTCCCTATAATTAAGTACCACATGTCAAGCTCTAATTATGATCTTGACACACACACACACACACACACACACACAAATTTATATATATAATCTCATTTAACCCTCAAAACCACTTTGTGAGGTAAAACATTATTTCTCTGTCACAGATGAGAAACTAAAATATCCAGAGCTTAACCTATATATTCAAAGTCACAGAGTCAACATATATTTAAAATAAGATGACAAATAAAATCCACTGGTCTTCATGCCCACATTATCTTTTAAAAATATATGTTTTTTAATTGACTTCAGAATGAGGGAGGGAGAGGGAGAGATAGATAGAAACATGATTGATGGGAGAGAATCATAGATCAGCTGCCTCCTGCATGCCCCCTACTGGGGATTGAGCCTGCAACCTGGGCTTATGGGTCAACACTCAACCACTGAGCCACACCAGCTGGGCCATGGCTATATTCTTACTATTAGATTATATTGATCCCCAAACAGATGTAAGAATCAAAAACTTATAGAGTCATTCAACGTAATTTATTAACTTATAATCTTTTGTAGATATTGTGTTTCAGAATCTACTAAAATAAACCTACCTGGCAGAGCATTGGGGGAGAAGGGTAAACTGACTTCCCCCAGGTTTTCATTCATTCATATGCCCTTAAACTCAGTAGACAAACAACAGCCATTTGGCCCAATGCAGTTTATAAGCTAATGTCAGAAACCTGTAGCAGAAACTCTTGGCTCATCAGTAATCATCGTCATCATCACAATTACAATTACATGCACTGCACTTTGGATTTTCACGTACATGACACCAATTATATGAACTCTATTGTGGCAAGTAATAGTTCTCAATGGAGATGAAATGCAGCTAAAGTTCTGGGATAGATTCTGTGTCATTTGCAAACTATTTTCAGTTCTCCCCGATCTGGTTGTCCAAGGACAAGGTAACAACACACTCCACATCCTCTATGATTGGAGCAGCCCACCTGATGGTGAGGGAAAGTGGCAGTGGTGTCACCTCTGGACTGAAATACTTAATTTCTCAAAAGGGAGAAACTCAAGAACAAGTTGACACTTAAACTTGACAATGAACAACATTCCAAATAGTGATAACTCTGCCCACCTGGGACCTGTTGAAGATAATGCAGGACCATTAGCTGACCACCTTACATGTTCAGCTTAATTAAAAAATATAATTTGTTCTGAGATACATACACCTTGGGTAATATGTTACCACAACATAACCCGGTGTTTCTGGTAGCTTCATAAATGACTTCCCCAAGATCACACAGCTAGAAAATGTCAACACTCTTCTCCAAACTTCATAAATGCTAAAATCACTGTTCCTTCCACTAGGTCCCTTTTTGCTTCATATGTTTATTGCCTCAAAAATAAAACTATAGTTTCCCAGAAGCCAAAATATAAACATAAGTATGATCTGTCAAATCTGGGTGTTTGTGAACTAAAGAAATTGTGATATTTTCACTTATTTCATAACTAGGCCAAGTCAAGTTCTTCTAATACAAGAGGTTTAGAATTCTAACAGTCCCCATTTTTAGGAAAGACAGAAAAATAGTTCTCACCTCAAATAACTAATGTGTTGGTCAGATAGGAAGTAGCAATTAAGTGAGAAGGACTGCCACACCACCCAGGGTGTGACATTGTGCTTTGAGAGCCTCTCAAAGGCAGCATTGACTCTGGATGAACTCAGAGGGGAGGCAGGGAAGCCAGGCTTGCCATATAAACATGGCCCCTTTCCTACCTCATGGCTGAAACAGCTGCTGTGACAGCTTGAGCAGTTTTTGCATAGCAGCCACCTCCACCATGAAGATCAATGGGGGCCTCCCCTGCTGTTCAGAGTGACCTTCTTCTGTAGCAGCTCAGGTGAGGGAAGGGTAGAGAGTGAACAACCATTAAGCTTGTTTTTCAAAGGAAGTGAGCATCTGAGAGAAGTGTCTGGTTGTGTGGATTTGAACTATATGGGTTTAGAATCAGAAGCATACTGGTTTAGAAAAGAAACAGCCCTGGCCTGGGAAGGGAGAATCTTATGTCCCTAATAGAATTGGGAGGGTAGGGGGGTTAGCTCTAGTGTCTTCCCATTCAAGGATTTTTGGAAAACAATCCATGGAACAAAGAAATGAACTCTTTTCTTCATTAGAACATTGGAAGTTGTTATACAATATTGGATAGTATTCCTGTTATTGGATACTATTCCTCTGAGCAAAGATGCAGAACAACTTGGATGCCTCCATAATCAATTCGGAAGGTTTGAAATAAAGTACAATTCTCCAGAGGCCAAGAGTCAAAAATTAGACTTTTTATATGGTTAAAAAAATGAAATAAGATGTAAACACCTTAAAATGTTATTGCAACCCTTCATATCAATTAGAAGGGGAAGAATATCCAAGATGGTGCTTCAGTTCTTGGCAATGGTGGCTGTAATACTGCCTGTTGTGATCTGACTTTAAACCACTACCAATGTCACAATGAGCTCCAGAAGTGTCCCCTGGTAAGGAAGGGAGGAGATTTGGGTAATTCTCTTGCCTGAACCAAGGGTTTACCTAATGACTGTTTGCAAATAGCCAAAATTTTTGCATAAGAATGGGTGTATGCTGAGCCTTATTGCCAGAGAAAACACAGTCTTAATCTCTGGAATCAAAATGACATTAATTAATGAGACTTCAAGACTTTGCTTTACTGTTAACATTTCTATCTCTATTTCTCTTTCAGAAGCTGCTATTCTGTCTTTAAGAACTGTGAGTATATTGAATTACATTTTCATTTCAGTTACTATTGACTTTGTCAACAAATAATTACCAAATATATATGTAGCATTAAGTCAGTATGTTTAGGGTGGTAAAAAGTGGAGGCAGACACATAAAGAAATCTCCTCTGCTGTTTGAAGAAGGATGACATAAATAACCATAGACTTAAAATTATTCCCGAGTTAGAAAAGAGAGAGAAGACTTCCAGTTGAGAGACTGGTGAAGTCTTGATGGAAAGGACAACATTTCAGAGGTAGGATCTTGCTTAATTGCACAGGCTCTAGATTCAGATCTCAACCTCACCACTTCCTAGCTTTTATGTTATACAAATTCTCTCTTCCAAGCCTTCATCTCCCCCAACCCTGTCAAAAGGGGTAATAGTAGAACCTACTCTATTCAGTTGTTCTGAAGATTAAACAAAATTTCTCTAAGATTTAAGTTTAATGCCTGGCCTGGAAATGCTCAGGAATTGTTAACTGCATGCACAAGTCATAATAGAAGTGGTGCCAGTGTGACTGCTATTTGTCATAGTGACCTTAGTGCTTAAAGTAGTGACACCAGCATCAGAATATCTGAGCTGGAAGTTCTAGGTTGGTATTTTGCTTCCTGTACAATACAGGCCAGGGTAGCCTAGCCTGGGATCCTGGAACAATGCAGGACATTCGCCTTGTGTCTGTCACAGGTGGACTGCAGCATTGACAAGAAGTACCCAGTGGTGGCTATCCCTTGCTCCATCACATACCTGCCTGTTTCTGGTTCTGACTACATCACCTATGGCCGTGGTGGTCAAAATGCTGCTCGTGCGCGACATGCGGCTCTTTGGCCCATTGAGTTTGGCTCTTCCTCAAAATACCACAAAATACCACATGCGGGCACCCACGTATAGTGCAATTGAGACTTAGTGGCCCCTAGACAGAAGTCGGTATTTTGTGGAACAGCCACATTCAGGGGACAAAGAGGCGCATGTGGCTCATGAGCTGCAGTTTGCCGAGCCGCAGTTTGCCAACCACTGGGAATGAATGCCACTTGTGCATTGAGAGCTTGTGAGTATCTCATGGGGGCAGGGAGGGGGAAGAAGCTGGGGCCAGTGCCCTCCACTGCAAACCTCTCTTCTTTCCATGAGTCTGCTTAGCTCTCGGTGAGCTGTACTTAGTCCCACCCAGAAGCAGCAGGTTTGGACAGAAAACTGACCACCTCTTAGTCAGGCCAGGGTTGGGCCACCATTATTTGCTCAACCATTCATTACAGAATCTCCAACTCCTATCTCTCAGTTGAAGTCCGAAAATAGCATGAGTTTTCAAATTGCTGCCCCAGAGTCCAGAGATACTGTAGAGGCAATCAGAAGTCACCTAAGGTGTTAAAGGGATAACTGGTGTGGTCTCCAACTCCAAGTTCAGCTTTTGACTATTTCCAGTTGTGGAGTTCCATATAATATCTTGCTTGCAGAAAGGGTCCCAAGCCCAACACTAAAAAACAATTGAGCCTGGCTGATGTGGTCACCATGCACCGAGGTCACCAGTTTAATTCCCAGTCAGGGTACATGGCCAGGTTTCAGGCTCAATCTTCAGTAGGGGAGCATGCAGGAGACAGCCAGTCAATCAATCTCTGTCATCATTGATGTTTCTACCTCTCTCTACATCTACCTTTTTCTTTCTCTCAAAGCAATAAAGACAAAAAAATTGGAAATTATTATCCTATATGACTTCTGAAAGGCCATAACACAGCTTGTTCCTTAGAAAAACTGTAGCTAGAGGGCCTTTATCCTCCTCAGTTTCCTCGTAGCTCTAAATATCTGTAGTCTTAAGAGGGATAGAGGGAATATGGCTACCACAAATATTTTTTCCTTTATCTAAAATAGGGGGATGGCTCAGTGGGTAGTGTGTTTGCCTGCAGACTGAAGATTCCAGGGTTTGATTCCAGTCAAGGGCACATGCCAAGGTTGCCAACTCGATCCCCACTAGGGGGCGTGTAGGAGGCAGCCAATCAATGATTATCATTGTTGATGTTCTATCTCTCACTCCTTCTCCCTTCCTCTCTGGAATCAAAGTATATTTAAAATAGGGGGATGCAGGCTGTCAGCACTTGGACCTGCATCCCATGGGCATGATTTCTTTACGTATTTTGTGTGGCCTGCACATTGTTCTTGAAGGCAAACAACTAGAAAGATGTCACTTCTTTGGTGTAGAACAGGCAACTTAGCATTTACTGTTTTTGCAGCAAGTGCACTTTGCTCATTGTTAATTCTCTTTTAGACCACGGTATTTTGGCCACTTATTTTAGATCTTGTCTTTTTCATCTTTGTGGTTATCTTAACAAGTTAAAATATCAAGTTAAGCCCTAAGCCCTAAGCCCAGAAGGATATGTCTACATATTTACTCCTATGAAGGAATGTTTGCTTCACCAAAGTGGCACTTCTCTAACATGCACAAACTGGGCCTTTGACCTAGAGACTAGCTTGTATTCAAGGACACTGAGGGAACGTGTGGTGGAGGCTGTCCTCCTAAAGCAGGACCCAGCTCCATCGCAGGTCCTGCTGAACAGGAAAGGCTAAAGGGCAGGCACTTCAACTTCCTGTGGCAGAATCCCTCCTTGGATGTTTTAAGACATTGGGTGACCAGCCTGGGCCCTGGGATCAGTGAAAGCAGCAGGTGGGGTGGAGGATTCACCAGCCTAGGGAAATTCTGCTTCTGCCTCACCTGCAAAATGAGGTTCTGCCTCAAGATCTCTTTGGTTCCTTTCAGCTCTATTATTATGCAAAATTTCCTCTTGTGCTAATGAATTGTTACCTGTGTCTTCCTGTAGGAAAAGTGATGGAAAGGTTCAGTTTCTTCAGGAAGGAAGATGTTAACTTCTCCATAGCCATGGGTGGGGAGCAATGATATCCTGTGTCATCTTCATCATCCCTGGGCACTGATGACCTTGTTCCTCACCATGGCTGAGGTTCTGGGGGATGTGCCTGGGGAGGACGGGGGCAGGGGCAGATGTGGAGTCATCTTTGTTGAGTGGAGAAAGTTGTTGTGCTTTCCTTCAAACTCATGCCCAACTGACTTACTGGCTTCTTTTTGTACCTCATTAAAAGAATCTCCCCAGAGAGTTTACCTTTACTTCTGTCTGTATTTGTGTCTTAGATCGGGGTATAAGGTCTCAGTTTTCACAGAAAACTGAGGAACATATATATTTGATTGTTCAGCAGAAAGTTTGGTACAATGAATCCCAATTGGCTGCCAAGAAATAAATGCAAACACACACACACACACACACACACACACACACACACACACACACAAATATACACGTGATCACATACACACGGATTGAAACGGAGTTCAGTTCAATTAAAGCTCAAAGTCTAGAGGAGGAGATAAATAAGAATTAAAAAATAATTGTACACTCTTATAAATGCTGGGATATAATTCATTACTAGGTACCATATTGGAATAATCTTTCTATAGTGTAAATCTGATTCTATTATTTCTCTGTTCAGTACCCTTCATCTGTTACCCATTGTCTATGGTATAGAATCCAGACTCCTAAGCATGGTGTTACCCACCCAGCTTCTTCTTCTCCCATGATCTCTGAAGGACACTGTCTCTAACACTCCTCTGCCCTGGACCTGTGTCTGTACATGCACAGTTTCCTTTGCTGGAAATGGCTGCTGGTTTTCTGGTTTCAGCGCAAATGTAGCCCTCCTGTGAAATCTTCTCTGAATTTGGTTTGGCAGAGAAGTGGCTGAGGAGTCAGGAGTTAGTTTGTAAACTAGTTCTGTCACATGCAAGCTGTGTAACTTTGAGTGGGTACCTAAACCCTGTGCTTGGCATATGGGGTTATTGTTGTGATGATTAAGTGAAATAACACAAAGCACCCTACAAGATACACACAATAAATATTAGAGCCTTTCCCTGACTACTCATCATTTGCTCACCTGTTGTTTCCTTGCATCTTGTATTACATTGTATTTAAATTGTCCTGAATAGTTGGTGGTAGTGTTCTTCTGTCCTTATCTGATTGTAAACTCCTTGAGGGCAGGACTATACGTACATTTCTATATGCCCAGTAATTAGTATAATGCTTGATTCATGGTTAGCATGTCATAAGCATTACCAACTTGCTCTGGGACCATAGAGGAAGTTGAGTCTAATTCTGCCTAGGGTGTTGAAGAAGCCTCCCCTTGAGTTGTAATTCATCTGAGTGTGTGGGTTGGGTAGGGGACAGGTAATTCCAGGGAAACAGAAAGCAAGTACAAAGGCACAGAACTTGAAAAATGCATAGGAATTAATTTCTGAACACAATTTCTCAATTTGTAAAAATGAATATTGAACACCTAACATGCTCATATCTGAAATCAAACTCAATCTCAGCTGCCTGACTTGCTCCCCCAGCAGCTTCCACCAACTCAGGAAACAGCAGTTGTACCAGATCCCCAAATGTGGGATACTTGTAAAAATTATCTCCCTGCTAAAGGGTATGAGTCATTGCTTGTTTATGCTGAATCAAGAATTGGCAGTTGATACCTTTTCTCTGTGCCCATTCTGCTGTCTCAATTGGCAACATTTTCCATTGACACTAGAGAAGAAAGAGGAGATCCTGGGAATATTTCAACACCTATAAACTGCCATGCTGATGACAGTTCTTGCAAAAGTAGTACAAGTACATGCAGTAAAACTAGTGAAATCACTTAACTTCCTTGTAACTTCACTTCCTCATCTGTAGAACAAAAAGCAACGGTAATAACTATGTGACAGATTTGTTATGAAGATCAAATTGTGTAACAGATGTGAAAGCACTCACACTTTTAAGGACATAAAGAGACAAGGAAATAATGCCAGCTTTATCGGGTCCTATTATCTGTTAAACGGTCATGTAAATTCATCTGTCTTTCACAATAAAAGAACTTCCATACCCGGCACATGTTTCTGACCTCCCAGGTTTCTGATCCTGCAAATAGGTGTTTCACAATCAAGGCAGGAACTCTTGACAATATAAAAGCAGCAGGCAAGTGGCTGGGCAGACACCAGAAAGTCACTTCTTTTGCCTCCATCTGACTGCCCTTCGCCTCTTCAGCAGCATGAGAATGACAGCCTTTTTCCTGCTCTTGGCCCTGGCACTAATCTGTGAGTATCTCCCTCATAACACTGCCCCTCCCTTGATACCAATAGCTCCAGTCATCTTCTGCCCACATAATTCTGGGATATAAACTTCACATAGATAATAAGGGAAGTTTTGGAAAAGGCACACTTGTTTGGTCTCTACCAATACATCACTAAATCATATCATCTCAGGCACTGAGTTGGACCTAAATGGTCTACTAAGACCAAGTCCATTTTGTGTAACCTCTTTGGAAAGTGTTCATCCAGACTCTACTCTGACTTGATATCAGTATTTACAGGGACTGATTTCTTCATGAAGCAGTCCAACCCATTGTTGGGCAGCATGAACTGTTACTTTCCTTCCAGTATTGAGTTAAGATCTGACTCCCTAGGATTCTCAACCCCTGCCATCTCTGCCTGCTACGAAAGAGCACACACTTCCTAAAAAGAAAACTCCATTGTTTTCTCTTACTATTTCCTAAACTCTGATTATGATAGGAAGAAATAAGACTCGTTATTATAGCAGCTTTTCCATGCTTTTGACTGCACTCTAATTCTGCTTTAAAACAAAAATCTGTTTTGTGCGTTAACTTTTGATATTCTGATACAAAAGTTCTACAGAGAATCTTATACTTTTCATGACAGGTTGAGAAAGCTGAAACATAAATCAAATATTATTTTTCTAATGAGATTAGATTCTTCCAGAGATTAATTTTTTCTTGTACTTGTTTTTCTTACAGATGTAGAATGTGCCCCACCTGGAAAACAGGTCAGTACATCCGTCTTGCTTTGAAAGTGCTACTTTTATGTAATTTTAATGCCTGTATCAGTAAGGAAAGCTTTACATTGTACAGAATTACGTTGCTATCCATTTGAACAGTTATTTTTTAAAGTTTCAAAACTGCTTTTATTCAAAAACTGTACACAGACCTTTCTGAAATGGAGGTGATGGGGGGGAAATGGTTAGATACCAGCATCTGGGTTTCAGTCCCAAGTCTTTGATCAGGTGACACTTACAGCCCTAGTGCTTGGAAAGATTTAGCACAGAACCCACGCATAGGAAAGCTCAGTAAGGACAAGTCCTGATTCTTACCATTTTTAAGTGGTCCACACGTTTCTTTGTTCTCTGACTTAAAAAATGAAGATTTTGGCTCATGTGAAGCTTTCCTTCATGGCTCATGTTAAGTCATGACTGTTATTACGAAAATGTAGGTGTGACTGCAAAAACTTTAAACCAGCAGCCAGGCACTATGGGTTCTAGTCCAAGCTCTCCAGCTTTTTAGCGGTGTGACCCTGTGGCCTAGGCAGCTCCTTTCACGTCTTTGAGTCTTTTGTTTTAACCTATTAAAGAAAATAATGTTAAGAACATAAGTTTGGAGTCAGGCAGGCCTGAATTCAAGCCATCCTTCAGGACTTAGTAGCTGTGTGAGAATGACAGGGATGAATGAGCATTTAGCCTTGGTCATTTCCTGGTCACTATTTGACCATCACACCAATTCTGGCACTGGGAGTTGAGCAGGCAAGGACAGGAAGTGAAATCATGCTTGTGTGTCCTCAGCATGGGGCGCTACACTTTCTGATCTGTTCCACTAGACTTGAGGTTCCTCTGCTATCACGGCATGCTTACTATTTGTATTTCCAGCACTCAGCTCAGCTATAAGACTAGGGCTCAGTGACTAGAGGAATGACTAAGTTCACTCCCAGAACATATCTGTACGGGAGGAGGAATTCAACTTTAACTTTGAGCATATTTCAGGTTATCCAAGTACAAACATTAAACAATTAGTAAAATATCATGTGTGGAACTCTTGGGCAGAAAGAGCTGGGAATGCAGTCTTCTATATAGAACTGGATTTTGTGCAGACCTAGAAGGGAAGCCTAGTGAGAGAAATTATAGCTATTATTTATTCAGTGTTTTCCATGTTGTGTATTGCTAAGCATTTCACACACATCTGCTCAGGTATGCATTTGTTACTTTAATCTGACAATGTAGGTATATCACCTTCATTTTGCAGATAAAGAAACTAAGGCTAAGAGAGACGAAATTATTGTCCCAGGATGAGAGAGTCAGGATTTGAATTCCAATGTGTTTGATATTTCTGTCCACACTTTTCAATTTGCTCATAGATGAAAAACTCAGGAAATTCTTGCTTAGTAGTTGTGTACTTGCTCCTACAAGTGGCTCATTCCCTTGGCTTTGCTCAAGGAATTTCAAACAGTGGTTATCAAGTACAGTTTATAATAAGAAAAGCATAATATGCTAATTAGACTGGACAACCTTCTGGACGAAGCCAGTGCTGCGAGGAAAGCCCTGGTCCCCTGTGCCAGAGGGAAGCTGATGCCAGCATCTGAGGGAAGGAAGGCCTACTTATGCATGAATTTTGTGAATTGGGCCTCTAGTGTTAACATAAATCTGTCTATGTGCTGATGATGTGTATAGCAAGTCATTTCTTACAAATAGTTAAAGTTGTCAATGGTGTACTAGTTATTAAAACGACAGTATTTCTATAATACATCTCACACTTGTATTCATTTAGAACTTTTTAAGTGAAAGAGAGAAAGCAGGCAAAAAAAAATGTACCATGAGCATTAAGAACTGACACATCAGCCAGTACTAACTACAGTGGGTGGATTCTACATTTAAATAAATGATGATTTAATTATCAGCTACCACTCATGATTTATCTTATATAAAACATCTCTATACTTGATATATTTCAAAGAAGTTAGATGAGGACAGACAACTAGAATACAAAATGAATGCATTGAGAGCCTTCAAAACTTACTTAGAAAATTCTAAATCCTGGGAATAAAACTTTGGTAGAAGGAATTGAAGATTTTTAATATCTATTTTCAGTTTGATTGTAGTACGTATAAAAAGTTACCACCAGGAGAAGAGAGAGTGTGTAATAGACTACATAATCCAATTTGTGGATCTGATGGCAAAACTTATGGCAATGATTGCTTCTTTTGTTCTGAAGTTGTGTAAGTATTGAAACATTTTTCTTTTCTATATTTAAAGTGTAATAATTGTGTTAAGACAAATGTATCACATTTCAAAGAAGTAGTTTAAGGCATAAGGAATATGTGGGTCATCTCACATTGAGTGTGATGAATGGGATTCTCACAATTCATAGGATTTGGAGTCCCTGGTAGCATTGTACCCCTACATATTCTGGTAGTAATAGTCAACCAGAGAAGCCTAGCATCTCTGAATTGGAAGGAAACTTAAGGGTAATCTAATTCCACTTCCAACCACTAACTTATTGCTTACACTCCCTCTACAAAAAACATCACCAAACCATCTCACAGTCTATGCTTGATTATTTCCAGGGACAAGGAACATTCCTCCTCCTCAGCATGCCAGTCTGCATCTGGTAGAATGTTTATTGTTCAGCTTCAACAGTTGAAATACATTAGAGTCCCCTAATGACTGATACAAAAGGGGGACAATAGCTGCAAAACCTAAAGAACTTGCTCTGTTTCAGAGTATGATTTCTCCACAAAATGTGTATGTTGGAGTGCTAACAAAAATTAAATAGCCAACAGTACTTTATTTTTTAAATATATTTATTGATTTTTTACAGAGAGGAAGGGAGAGAGATAGAGAGTTAGAAACATCGATGAGAGAGAAACATCGATCAGCTGCCTCCTGCACATCTCCCACTGGGGACGGGCGCGCAACCAAGGTAAATGCCCTTGACCGGAATCGAACCTGGGACCTTTCAGTCCGCAGGCCGACACTCTATCCACTGAGCCAAACCGGTGTTGGCGCCAAAAGTACTTTAAAGGTTAAAGAGTAATTGTCTGCAAGATATATTAGCATCAGCTCAAAAAAAGTTAAATGATAAGTTATGTACTAGAATGTATAGAAACATATAGTTCCTTTTAACTATTCCCAAAATATACATGGATAAAAACAAACATCTAATATATATGGTATATTATATATCGAATGGTTTTTGTAATAAGCAACAAGTTACAAAGTTATGACAGGAGGCGTCTAAATATACATCACCTAAAATAAAATAATCCATTAAAATATGTTTTCAGGGCCATAAACTGTGTTGTATTTGGAGCATTGTTCCTTATGCAATGAGCATTGTTCCTTATGTTAAATATTTCTAAATTGCAATCACTCCTCTTAAATATGTCAGTAAAGGAGGTAACCTGGTACATTTTGGGGTTCATTAGTAAAGTTTGGATGCTAATAAAATGCTGATGGCTTCAATATCTCATTTGTTACTCTTTCCTCTCCACAGGAAAACTGACAACAAACTTAAATTTGTACATTTTGGCAGATGTTGAATCTATCCTGTGATTCCATTCACAAGAGGCACATGTCTTCGTCAATATTGTCTTCCCACCATTGTCTTGATTTCTTTGTAGAATAAAGTAGACCTGAGAGAAATAAACATCCCTGACTTTTTTTTATTTAAGAGCTAAATCTTCTAGATTTGTTTCACTTTGGGGTATTTTCTAAAGACCACCTTATGGTCAAATTCTGTGGGGGAAAGCTAATTAAGACCCATATGGGAATCAGAAAATCAAAGGACCTAAAGCTGATGCCTTCTTCTTTCTCAAGCTAGGAAAACACCGTCCGTGCATGACTTAGTTCTAAAAAAATCGAAGAGATAAAGAGTGTTTTCAAATAATGCTTGATTAATAAACTAAATTAAGATTAACTGGATTTTACTTCTGTCACAAGTAAGCAAGGAATTATAGTGTTTTATCCCAGATAATCCTAAAAGCAGATATCAACTCCTGATCCAGGCGCAGAATTTGTAAGTATAGTAGCATCCTAATGCATAGCATTCTGTTTGCTTTCAAACTCTGACTTCCTTCTTCTAGTTCCCATAAAAGGAATCCACACACAAAAGGAAATGCTTTTCTAGAGATCGTGTGGGAGTGACTGAGACTGGAGTTACCTTGCACAGCCACAGCCTAAAGCTTCTCATTATATTTCAACCTCTACTCTCAGCACTTGCAACACCACTGTACAAATCCTTGTCATTTGTAACATGAAAAGAACATTGCCATAAAATTTTAGAGATGCAGGAATAAAATAATACAAAAAAACAATTAAATACATTGCCAAAATATGTTACTAGAAGTGAAGCCTACTCCAATTATAAGAAATATCACTCTCTTTCCTTTTTATATTAGTTCTAACTCATATGTAAGCATAGCAGGCATTACTACATTCAATTTACAGGTCCGTCTGGAACAGGTACCTCCTGTTGTTCTCAGAACAAATGCTTAAACATTGGCTTTGGAATTTTCATGAACAATAAGAGTACAGATCAAGGAAATGGAAGTCAGGTCTATAAATACATGTCTTAACAAAACGCATCCAGCTGGATGTACCCTGAACACTTTTCAGAATTTCTCAATAAAAAAAAGAAAACACTGAGTCAAAAATAATTTAGGTTTTTTTAGAGTGTCTGCTTACAACTGGAAAAAGCTGCTGGAGTTCTGAAAGATGCTCTGTAGGGTGCAGAAAACTATCATTCCCAGTTGCTTCTTTCCTGGGACAGGAGGCATTTAGTGCTCAAACATAGGATTAGGGTGTAGAACTAAGGCCAGACTCAGGGATGCCCCGTGTGACTCAACAAAGAGGAAGCCTGGGTTGGGGTTTCATGCACCAAGATACCAGCCCCCTGTATTTCCTTGCGCAGCCCCACTGTTCTGACCTTGGCTGGGGCTGCCTCTCTCTAACCTGCCTTGTACCCAGACCCTCTAGTTCTCTACAAGTCTGGGTTGTGCTCCTTGCCTCCCTTCTACTCTCCACTTCACCTCTCCTAGAAATGGATCCCAGTGGCAGACACCCAAAAATATTGGCAAACTTCTGTTGGGGCGCTCACCTCCCTGGTCGCCCTGTCTCTGTTTCCGCTGCCTGTCTGTCTGAGTTCCAGTTTTTCTTCTTTCTTTTTGAGGCCAACAGATTGTCTGAACTACCATCCGTTTGCTGCCACACCCTATAGATATTAAAGCGTTCAACCTGCCAGACTGAAATTATTTGGTTATAATATAAATGATTAAGATGTATAACTATTGGTTAAGGTGGTGATCATTTTGCAATATATACAACTATCCAATCATTATGCTGCACATATGAATCTAATTAATGTTATATATTAATTACACTTGAATTTTTATAAAGCGCACTTAGAAATAAAACAAAACAAACAAACAAAAAACACACTAAAAACACAATGGGGCTTTGGAAACAGAGAACCCTGGAGTCAAATCTGGATTTGCTACTTCTGAGTAACCTTGAGTTAGTGAGTTAACCTCTGAGTTTCAGTTCCTGCATTTCCCACTGGGGGCAATAGCAGTTCCTATGAACTAGCATGAACCTAGGTACATACAGTACATAATATTGGGCCTGGCACATAATTAGCAAACAATAAATGAATGGTTTAAAAAATAATCACAGAAAAATTCCGTGGTTGTCCACTTTGTCCCTTAAGCACAATGATGGTCCTAATTTAGGTTCTGGCCCCTCTTGATCTCCTCCCCACCCCATCATGCCTGCCTGACACCTGCCTGACCGTGTCCTGAGAGACAGCACCATGAACCTTCTGTTAGAGCACATGGGCACTGAAGTCTGCCATATGAAATTTCCATGAAGAGTAAGGCAAAAAAATCAAGGGCATCTAGAATATTCATGGTAGGGTACATAACAAGCACTCAATACATACTATCCTTGTTGTTTAAAAGTATAAAACCCTGATGGCTACAATCCTCACACTCAGTGAGGGACTGCCTTTACGGGATTCCTAAAAGATAACATGCAGCTTCTGTTGGACTCTGAGTGAGAAGGAGCTCACTCCTTTCAGAGTCAGTCATTGATGGGAACTCTTACTGTCAAAACTTCCTATCAAGCTTAGATTTGCCCCATAGTATTTACCCCCTCAGTTGTCCTAAAAATTGCTTTTGAGCCACAAACTTGAGGCTCCTCTGAGAAGCCTCTCTGATTACTCAATCTAATTTGTCCCCTATCTCCATGTCATTCTCTAGCCTCATACCATGATATATTTTCTTTTGAATAATTGTCAACATATGAAATCATTTATTACATCATTTAATTATGTATTCTTTTCATTCTACAAGAAAGTAAGTTCCAAGAAGTAGAGTCCTTGTCTATCTTGTTCACCTGTGAACCTGCAGTGTGGAAAACTGGGACAGAGAAGAGAAGTGATGAGGTTGATTGTTACTGTGTCTGACTGTCGCTAAGTAATGGTATGTTAATATGTCAGGGCAGGAGGACTTACAGGGTTACATGCTATAAAGAAAATATTAAAGTGGCTGATTTGCCCAATCTGGAGAAAAAAGGCCTTTCTAGGCACTCTAGACCTGCCTTTACATATCTGAAGGGATCTTCTTAGAAAGAGAGAGCAGATTCATTCTGTTGGGCTCCATTGTAGAGAACTAGAATGTCTGGAAGCCATATAGACATGGAGTTCTTTTGAATTTGAAAAAAAATTCTGAATAGTCTAAGAGGAACAAAAATGCAGTCATCTTACTTGGTAACAAGTCTATATATTAGATATCATGACATTAGGGAAAATTGGAGTAAATCCTTTCTTAATGTCCAAGAAAACACTAACATCTCTTTAAATGTTATTAATGTTCTGTAAAATATAAAGCTGTGGAAATTAAGTTTGGGAACCATTGAGTTTTAAAAAAGTAGGGGGGAAAATCTGTGTTGCAAAAAAAATAATAATGGAGCCTTTAATAAGTAATTCCCCAAATGAAATTGAGTATTCAGGGTTTCCCAAATCTGGTTGACCAGAGAATCCTTTAGTCAGGTAATACTAGTTAACTTTTCATGGGATACCAGTGTCTTTAAGATTAAAGGTCTATGATTCTCGGCAAGTAAGAAAGATATGAATTTGGGGGTGGGAGTACAGATGCTAACAGTGGTTGTCAACCTTCCTAATGCCACGACCCTTTAATACAGCTCCTCATGTTGTGATGACCCCCAACCATAAAATTATTTTCGTTGCTACTTCATAACTGTAATTTTGCTACTGTTATGAATCATAATGTAAATATTTTATATGCAGGATGTATTTTCATTGTTTTCAACCCACAAGTTGAGAACCACTGTGCTAGAATGTTATAGATTGAATTGTGTCTCCCCCAATTCATGTGTTGAAGACCTAACTCCTAGTGTGGCTATGTTTAGAAATCATGGCTTTACTTGGATAATTGGGGTTAAATGAAGTCATATAGGTTGGGCCCTTATCAAATAGTACTAACAGACACCAGGGGTTCTGCACATGGAGCAAAGGTCATGTGAAGACACAGTGAGAAGATAGTTGTCTACAAGCCAAAGAGAGAGGCCTTAAGAAAAACCAGCATTGCCAACACCCAGAACTGTGAGAACATTAATATATTTACTTTATAACATATTTTTATTGATTTCAGAGAGGAAGTGAAAGGGAGAGAGAGATTGAAACATCAGTGATGAGAGAGAATCACTGAGTGGCTGTCTCCTGCACACCCCACACTGGGGATGTGGCCCGCAACCTGGGCATGTGCCCTAACTGGAATCGAACCATGACCTCCAGGTTCAGAGGTAGATGCTCAAACACTGAGCCATGCCAGCGGGGCCGAACATTAATTTCTATTACCCAATATTTGGTATTTTGTTATGGCAGCCTTAGCAGAATAATATATTCACTAATGTTGGCTGACTGGGGCAACAGGTGTTCCCTTCACTAGTGAGCAAATTAGACATTATTTTACTAATAAAAGATGAGAGGGACGTGTGTGTGTGTGTGTGTGTGTGTGTGTATTGTGTGTGTGTGTGTGTGTGTGTGTGTGGTGTAGATCCAGATAGTGTGCGGTCGTCTAGGAGCAACATGAACCAATAGAAAAAAAATCATTACTGTTCAATTCAATAGTTCCATGATTGGTACTATTTACTCTTAATCATTCAAAGAAAATTGAATAGAATCAAAACATAATATTCCTGAATGTGCTAATGTCTTTTCCCAAGAGAATCCGAATGAACTCATGCTAGACACATGATCAAAATGCAAATGTCACTGTGCCTCACTGCACACAGAGGCATGATCACAATAGGGACTACATCAAAAACTGAAAACAAGAAGATAAGAAAGGAGCTGGTGTGTAAAGGCATCATCACATAAGAGAGAGAGAAGAGGACAGACAAATGGCTAGAGCTAGTGCAGCCAAATATGGACCATGGATTTTAAAACTGTCACCAGAAGGCCTCGCCTGCAGGGTGTTGAGTGGAGTCTCTGCTGGATGCCAGAAAGGAAGGAGCCTGGTGGTTGGGGGTGGGCTGGTGCAGCAATTAGGAAATAAAAAGCTAAATACATAGGGGAATTCCAACTTCTTGCCACTCAACACAAATCAGCTTTATTCATCATTCGTACAAGTTAGTATCCAAGAATACTAATTTTTAATTGGAGAACTTGAAGCAGCCACCTAGGCTAATCTCACTAGATGTTTGGGAAGCAGGAAGCACAACATGGAGAAGGGACTGTCACACATTGCACCTCTGATAGATGACGGTGTGGGGACAGGGAAAGAACCCTTGTGTCCTGACTCTCAATCATCCCCTGTCCCCATCCCTCTCTCCAGATGATACTCACCCACGAAAATGCCACACACTCTGACCCACTGCTCAACTCCCTCTGGCTCATTGGAAACATCAGCTGTCCTTCCTGACGGCTCTGATTCTGCCAGGTCCACTCCTGTTATTCCAATCTTCAATGTGTCTCCAAATCTATCTCTAAAGTTAAATGTGAAGACAATACATCAGAGTTACTAAAAGCATTGGCTCTTAACTTTAAACTAGCCACTTCTCTAAGCCACTGCTGCCTTTCAATAACAGGACAAACACCACCTCTATTTTATAAGATTATTGTAAGCCTTAAATGAGATCATGCACACAGCAGGTGTAGCAGAGCTCTGCCACATAGTAAGTGCTTATTACATGGTTGATTTTCATATTATTACTTTCATTTCCTACAACAGCCATTATTCTGTATTTGGATTCCTGCCCAGCTGTGGTGCTGTTTTCCCTCCAGCTAACTAACTCCAGAACTCTTCATTCAAGCCATGCTCCAATTTAATTCTCTCACACGTGTCTAACCCTCTAATGGGTCACCTTTCTCTTCCCTGTGGCACCCCAAGTCCACTGGGAAAGAAATGAAGGATTCAACACTCTCAAACTGTCTTCTTATTTCATACATTTGTTTTATTTTTATGTTTTTCAGTCTGTCCTGCCTTTCCTAGAATGGAAACACTGTTGTAGTGGTGCTCTCTGACAAGGCCTCCCGTTTTGGCCCTTGCAGGAATATGAGGAGGAATAAATAAACTTTCCTTGGCATAAAATGGAGAGTTTTTGTTTGTTGTTTATTTTTCTTCACAGGCTTATCTTTCACTCCCAGAGGACCCTCTACACTTTGTGGCTCAATGTGCAGCTTGAAAATGTTCTCTGTGTGTGAATAGCTGCCAAACTACAAAAGAGTTCACACTTGATCATTTGACCTCACGTTTCCTCACCTTTTAAAACCCAAAGACTTTTGTCTCCACCCATTCTTCATCTGTTTTATCTTGAGATACACCCTGAGGATCATTATCTTAGCCCCACCCCTGAGATATTCATCTGAAACTTGGTCTACTAGCCACTGCCTCCATACACAATTGTTCAAGTTCATATTGCCCACACCTACTTAAGTTCACTCAAAGCCCAAACCTTGACCTCTGAATCCTTAACGGCTCACACCTTGCATAATCCATCAGAATCTTCTTGAACACTTACCTCTCTTCCAAGCCGGCCACAGACTTTATGGCTCCCCCTCAAGTCTCTGATGTACACACTTCCTGTCCACAAAATCCCTTTTTTCCATTTCTCACTCAGTACCATACAGAAGTATTCAGCATGGTACTGCCAGGACCTGCTAATATCTAGTGCCTATTTTTTCTAGTGGCCGTTCATTTTTATAGCCCAGTTGATTCTCTGACATGCTCCCATTGATGTCTGTGCCAAGCCTTTTCAATCCGTCTCTAGCTTCCAGACCAACCCAAATCTTGCACTGCCAGAGTCACCATCAGAATTTAAAAGCTGGACTCAACCTTACCATGGGTTTCCCCACATTCTTCTCCCTCAACCTTTCAAAATATCTTCTTTAGATTCATCTAGTCTTCTCTGTCTCTGTATCAGAGGGAATGGTGCTTCCATCTGTGCTGTTCATCTTATTTCCTGCTTTTCTAATTCCTCTAATTAAGCACCCTCCATCATGTATTTTAAAGTTCTTCTTCCCTTTGACTTTAAGGAATGCAAAGTCTAGCTTAGACCTTTCTGAAGCATTTGCCTCTTACATTCTCCTCCTACCCTTTACTATCACACATCTAAAAAAAATATTGTAGCCTTATCTTTCCACTTTACCCTGGTCATCATTGATTCCATTCCCACCCTTCTTTGTTCAAATCGCATTTACAAACTGCAGTGAAGACTCCTCTTCTTGAAATATAATGGCTTTTTTTCAGTATTCATTCTCTTCAAAAGTTCATAGAAATAATAAAACTTACAAAAATCTCTTATTAGGATAATTTCTTTGCTTCTTTTCCATGACTGAACTCAAAACAGTCTTCTCCGTTAATTCATATCTTGGTCTTGGGTAAGATTACATAAATCCTCTGTGCCTCAACTTACTCACGGATAAAATAAGGGTCATACAAATTCCTTCCTCATGAGTTAAAATGACGCTCACATTCCCTATAATTAAGTACCACATGTCAAGCTCTAATTATGATCTTGGCACACACACACACACACACACACAAATTTATGTATATAATCTCATTTAACCCTCAAAACCACTTTGTGAGGTAAAACATTATTTCTCTGTCACAGATGAGAAACTAAAATATCCAGAGCTTAACGTATATACTCAAAGTCACAGAGTCAACATATATTTAATATAAGATGACTAATAAAATCCACTGGACTTCATGCCCATATATTTTTTAAAAATATATGTTTTTTAAATGATTTCAGAATGAGGGAGAGAGAGGGAGAGATAGATAGAAACATGATTGATGGGAGAGAATCATAGATCAGCTGCCTCCTGCATGCCCCCTACTGGGGATTCAGCCTGCAACCTGGGCTTATGGGTCGACACTCAACCACTGAGCCACACCAGCTGGGCCATGGCTATATTCTTACTACTAGATTACAATTGATCCACAAACAGATGTAAGAATCAAAAACTTAGAGAGTCATTCAACATAATTTATTAACTTATAATATTTTGTAGATATTGTGTTTCAGAATGTACTAAAATAAACCTACAGGGCAGAGCACTGGGGGAGAAGAGTAAACTGACTTCCCCCAGGTTTTCATTCATTCATATGCCCTTAAACTCAGTAGACAAACAACAGCCATTTGGCCCAATGCAGTTTATAAGCTAATGTCAGAAACCTGTAGCAGAAACTCTTGGCTCATCAGTAATCATCGTCATCATCACAATTACAATTACATGCACTGCACTTTGGATTTTCGCGTACATGACACCAATTATGTGAACTCTATTGTGGCAAGTAATAGTTCCCAATCGAGGTGAAATGTATGATCTGTCAAATCTGGGTGTTTGTGAACTAAAGAAATTGTGATATTTTCACTTATTTCATAACTAGGCCAAGTCAAGTTCTTCTAATACAAGAGGTTTAGAATTCTAACAGTCCCCATCTTTAGGACAGACAGAAAAATAGTTCTCACCTCAAAAAATTAATGTGTTGGTCAGATAGGAAGTAGCAACTAAGTGACAAGGACTGCCACACCACCCAGGGTGTGACATTGTGCTTTGAGAGCCTCTCAAAGGCAGCATTGACTCTGGATGACTTCATAGGGGAAGCAGGGAAGCCAGGCATTGCCATATAAACATGGCCCCTTTCCTACCTCATGGCTGAAACAGCTTCTGTGACAGCTTGAGAAGCCTTTACATAGCAGCCAACTCCACCAGAAGATCATTGGCAGCCTCCTCCTGCTGTTCACAGTGACCTTCTTCTGTAGCAGCTCAGGTGAGGGAAGGGTAGAGAGTGAACAACCATTAAGCTTGTTTTTCAAAGGAGGTGAGCATCTGAGAGAAGTGTCTGGTTGTGTGGATTTGAACTATATGGGTTTAGAATCAGAAGCATACTGGTTTAGAAAAGAAACGGCCCTGGCCTGGGAAGGGAGAATCTTATGTCCCTAATAGAATTGGGAGGGTAGGGGGGTTAGCTCTAGTGTCTTCCCATTCAAGGATTTTTGGAAAAAAATCCATGGAACAAAGAAATGAACTCTTTTCTTCATAAGAACATTGGAAGTTGTTATACAATATTGGATACTATTCCTGTTATTGGATACTATTCCTCTGAGCAAAGATGCAGAACAACTTGGATGCCTCCCTAAATCAATTCTCCAGAGGCCAAGAGTCAAAAATTAGACTTTTTATATGGTTAAAGAAATAAAATAAGATGTAAACACCTTAAAATGTTATTGCAACCCTTCATATCAATTAGAAGGGGAAGAATATCCAAGATGGTGCTTCAGTTCTTGGCAATGGTGGCTGTAATACTACCTGTTGCGATCTGACTTTAAACCACTACCAATGTCACAATGAGCTCCAGAAGTGTCCCCTGGTAAGGAAGGGAGGAGATTTGGGTAATTCTCTTGCCTGAACCAAGGGTTTACCTAATGACTGTTTGCAAACAGCCAAAATTTTTGCATAAGAATGGGGTGTATGCTGAGCCTTATTGCCAGAGAAAACACAGTCTTAATCTCTGGAATCAAAATGACATTAATTAATGAGACTTCAAGACTTTGCTTTACTGTTAACATTTCTATCTCTATTTCTCTTTCAGAAGCTGCTAGTCTGTCTTTAAGAACTGTGAGTATAATGAATTACATTTTCATTTCAGTTACTATTGACTTAGTCAACAAATAATTACCAAATATATATGTAGCATTAAGTCAGTATGTTTAGGGTGGTAAAAAGTGGAGGCAGACACACATAAAGAAATCTCCTCTACTGTTTGAAGAAGGATGACATAAATAACCATAGACTTAAAATTATTCCCAGGTTAGAAAAGAGAGAGAAGACTTCCAGTTGAGAGACTGGTGAAGTCTTAATGGAAAGGACAACATTTCAGAGGTAGGATCTTGCTTAATTGCACAGGCTCTAGATTCAGATCTCAACCTCACCACTTCCTAGCTTTGATATTATACAAATTCTCTCTTCCAAGCCTTCATCTCCCCCAACCCTGTCAATAGGGGTAATAGTAGAACCTACTCTATTCAGTTGTTCTGAAGATTAAACAAAATTCCTGTAAGATTTAAGTTTATTGCCTGGCCTGAAATGCTCAGGAATTGTTAACTGAATGCACAAGTCATAATAGAAGTGGTGCCAGTGTGACTGGTATTTTTCATAGTGAAATTAGTGCTTAAAGTACTGACACCAGCATCAGAATATCTGAGCTGGAACTACTAGGTTGGTATTTTGCTTCCTGTACAATACAGGCCAGAGTAGCCTAGCCTGGGATCCTGGAGCAATGCAGAACATTCCCCTTGTGTCTGTCACAGGTGGACTGCAGCATTTACAAGAAGTACCCAGTGGTGACTATCCCTTGCCCCATCACATACCTGCCTGTGTGTGGTTCTGACTACATCACCTATGGGAATGAATGCCACTTGTGCATTGAGAGCTTGTGAGTACCTCATGGGGGCAGGGAGGGGGAAGAAGCTGGGGCCAGTGCCCTCCACTGCAAACCTCTCTTCTTTCCATGAGTCTGCTTAGCTCTCCCTGAGCTGTACTTAGTCCCACCCAGAAGCAGCAGGTGTGGATAGAAAACTGACCACTTCATAGTCAGGCCAGGGATGGGCCTCCATTATTTGCTCAACCATTCATTACAGAACCTCAACTCCTATCTCTCAGTTGAAGTCCGAAAATAGCATGAGTTTTCAAATTGCTGCCCCAGAGTCCAGAGATACTGTAGAGGCAATCAGAAGTCACCTAAAGTGTTAAAGGATAACTGGGGTGTTCTCCAACTCCAAGTTCAGCTTTTGAC
>NW_005873416.1:0-1902 GCF_000147115.1 Myotis lucifugus
TAGGCCATCGTCCCCTCCATCTGAAGACTGGCCAGCCTCTGTACTGGGCTCCGAGGCCTGTCCGTGATGGCGACCTCGGTGCATCATTTGTGAAATCTCCTGGCTTGCACCCCTCGGCCGTGGGCTCCTCGCTGCAGCGACTGGCTCTGGTTCAGCCCCTCCTCCCGGCCTGGCCCCGAGCAGGGCTGCCCCGAGCATGGGTGTGGACAGGAGCGCAGCCGAACTTGACCAGCTGAGGTGGATGCAGAAGTCCTCGCCCTGGTGGCCTAGAAACCTGACCACAAAGTGGACTCCTTCAGGACTGTACCAGACCCGACCATCTGCAAAGTTCAGAGAAGGAGAAGGAGAAGGTCTATGTAACCTCTCTCCAACAGGGACCACGCCTGCCAATGTGTGGCTCCTTTGCCCTCGGGGTTCATTTCTAACGCCTTGCGCTGCGCTGTCTCCTTTGCCGGAGTTGTGACCGGTTCTGCACACAGCTCTGTAGACGCTCGTCCCCACTTGACATGGTATCATGAGCATTTCTCTCGAGTTACTGGTTGTAAATATTTTCTTTAAACAGTTGCCTCATCCTCCACTGGGTAGGTTTGCCGAAGTGTGCTTCGCGGGTCCCTGGTAGGAGAAATTAGGTTCATGCTCACACTTTCCATGTTATGAGTAACAGTGTGAGGCCACTACTCAGTACAGACTCGGCTGCTCACCTGGAGGCACAGACCTGCTCTGCCCGCGTGGGGTCTGGCGCTGAGCCGTGGCCTGGCACAGGCAGCCACAGGGGCGTTTCGTTCGGCTCATCCATGGCTGATGTGCTCTCTTAAGTAAAGATCTCACAGATAAATTCTATTTACAGCTTTTTTGATGAGTCGAAGGTTAGGTGCCCCTGGGCCCACAGTCCTGCCTGTCACCACACCCTCTGCGGAAGCCCTTTAGGGGGGTAGGAGCCCCCCTCTTTCCCCAAACCCACTTCTCTCTAGTGTCTCCTCCACACGGAGGCCACGTGGCCACAGCCACTTACCTTCACGCCTGGGCTGATGTTCTTTCTTCACGAGAAGAATGAGATATTTCCCACGCTTACTCTTCTCTCAGAAGTGGGAAGTGAAGGGCGGACCGCGCGAGCGCGGGCTCTGGGTTTCCTAAAGCACAGGAGAGAATATGTTTTGGTGGCCCCCGCGGACTATCCCTAAGACCGAATACGCAGAGCGAGCCTGTCTGTGGACAGAAGGGCACCATCCGGGCATCTTACAGAAGTCTGAGACGAGCATCATGGTCCCCATGCCTCGCTGCTCCCTCGCTCGCTTCCCTGCCAGGGTCCTGTCCGTCTGTCTGCGTGCAGTTGCATCTATGGGATGCAGGCTTTTTCCGCAAGTAAAAGTCTTACCCAGCGAGGATGTGTACAGCTCCCAGAACTCACATGCAGCGGCAGGCTCGCCTCGAGCGGACGCAATCCACGCCCCTCCTCGGGGACCCACGTTCTGTCCGGTCTCTGCTCAGGCTGATGTCCCCCCGAAGCTGGTCCAGCTCATGATTGCCGCGGGGCGGGCAGTGACGATGGATGGGGTGGTGTCTTCCTCACTCATGCCTGCAGAAGACAGAGGCCTCATGCCCACCGTGGGAACATTCCCTTGAGTCTGCACGTGCCCACGGCTGACAGATGGTCGTCACAGAGTGCTGGGCATTGGGTGCTGGGCATTGGGTGCTGGATATTGAGTTCTGGGCATTGGGTGATGGGCATTGGGTGCTGGACATTGGGTGGTGGGCATTGGGTGGTGGACATTGGGTGGTGGGCATTGGGTGATGGACATTGGGTGATGGATATTGGGTGATGGATATTGAGTTCTGGGCATTGGGTGCTGGACAATGGGTGATGGATATTGAGTTCTGGGCATTGGGTGCTGGACATTGGGT
>NW_005873416.1:2019-11336 GCF_000147115.1 Myotis lucifugus
ATATTGAGTTCTGGGCATTGGGTGCTGGGCATTGGGTGCTGGGCATTGGGTGGTGGGCATTGGGTGCTGGGCATTGGGTGGTGGGCACTGGGTGCTGGGCATTGGGTGGTGGACATTGAGTGCTTGGCATTGGGTGCTGGGCATTGGGTGCTGGCCATTGAGTGCTTGGCATTGGGTGCTGGGCATTGGGTGATGGGCATTGGGTGATGGGCATTGGGTGATGGGCATTGAGTGCTTGGCATTGGGTGCTTGGCATTGGGTGCTGGGCATTGGGTGATGGGCATTGGGTGCTGGCCATTGAGTGCTTGGCATTGGGTGCTGGGCATTGGGTGCTGGGCATTGAGTGCTGGCCATTGAGTGCTGGGCATTGGGTGATGGGCATTGGGTGCTGGCCATTGAGTGCTTGGCATTGGGTGCTGGGCATTGGGTGCTGGGCATTGAGTGCTGGCCATTGAGTGCTGGGCACTGGCTGCTGCCATTCACTCCCCGCTTCGGTGTGGGCTCAGCTCACTTCTCAGCAGCTCCGATGCAGAAGGCACTTTCTGTCGAGCCTCCGTGTGACCCCAGGAGACTGGGTGATGGCAACAGCAGCCAAGTGGTTCCGGGAGCAGCCAGCACTGCAAGAAGCAGGAGTCCAGTCACTTCCCATCACACAACGATCGCCCCAGGCCGCCGCGCTGTCTGCCAGCGCTGTCTGTGCCGCCGCCTCTGCTGGGGGACAGGTCCTGGCCGCTTCCCGGGCCTCCGGGTCCCACGCCTCAGGCCGTGGGCTGTGTGGGCAGCGGGCTGTGTGGGCAGCGAAGTTCTCCAGCTGCTGGACCGTCCACAGCTCTCAGCTCTGGGATCCCGCACCTGGGCCAGCGCCAGCACCGCCTGGAAGCCCAAGCCCCTCCGAGGCCTTTGCAGCTGCCTTCCCGATGCGATGCCGTTACGCCTCAGCCACCATTCCCCGGGCGGCCGGCTGCCCTCCCGGGATCTCTCTAAATGGACATTAGGCCCGCAGCCAGGGTTGCATTCTCGTCAACATGCCAACCCCTTGCCAAGATGCTCTCTCACACTTAGCAGAAATCACAGAAGACTGGGTCTGCGGAGGGTCAGCGGGATCCGTAGTCTCATTCCCGTAGCACCCGCGTCAGGGCTACGGGGACGCTGGCCGCAAAGGGTGAGTCCTGGCTTCGGTGCCATCTTCCTCCCAAGGGCAAGATCAAAGCCAATGACCTAGAACTCCAGCTCCCCCCCCCCCCAGCCACCCCCTCCGCAGGCTCCAGGTGGCTTATTTAGCGAGGACGCAGGGTCCCACTTGGGGCTGTGGCACAGCCCTGAAAACCCCGTCCCCACACGCCCGTTGCCACGCTAGCTGGCTTAGGAGCTGGGCTCGGTTTCCGAGAGCTTAATGCTCCCGTTCTGCATCCCTGTCCTGCCACTTCCAGGTCCGGCTGCTTCCCAGCATCTCAGAGCTGGTGCCCTGCCCCCGGGTGCCTAGGCCCGGGGCCAAGAGAAGGCAAATCACTCTGCTCTCTGTTCCCTTCCGGTGGGCCCATCTGCCTGGAGGGAGCTCTGTCCCTTTTGTCTCCCCCCATTTCTACCATCCAATTATTTTATTCTATAGACAAATCTTGTTTTCATGTTCATGTTGTCCAGGTAGACCGTGTATGCAATTATTTTTAAATAGAGGTAAAATGCACAAATGGAAGTGCACACATCTATCATGTCCAGTCGGTGTGCACATCATGTATATATATATATATCTACCTACAGAATCCGCTCCCAATCAGGAAACAGCGTTCAGAGGCACAGGCAGCTCCTTCCCTCCCAGTCAGCCCCTGCCCCCCCTGGGCAGCCGCTCGAAGGCCTGGCCTGCCCGTCCGTGTCCCTGAGAGGAATCCTATGCGGTCTTCTGCGTGTGGCTTCTTTTGTTCAGTGTAACGTCCCTGGGCGTTGTACACGCCGCTGTGCGCATTGTTGTCTGTTGTTTTCGGCAGCTGAGCAGCTCTGCATGTAGGAATAGACCACGGGCTGTGTAGCCACTCACCTGTGGATAGACGTGAGGGCTGTTTCCGCCCGGGGAGTATTTTAAATAAACCCACTGCAAACGTGGTCGTCCAGGAATCTTCCCAGACACATCCTTTCACTGTTTTCTTGGGTAAATATCTAGGGGCAGAATTCCTGGTCACCTGGCAAATATATGCTGATCTTCCCAAGAAACCCTCTGCATGGTCACGGTGATAGTTCACAGTGTGAGCGTAGAAAGGACCAGCGCACAGTGGGTGAGCACGTGAGCATTCCGGCTGCTCTGCATAGTCACGGACACTGTGTGTGATTCGATTTTTAAAACGTTTAGTTCCTCCCGTGGTATGAAGTGGTATCTCATTGTGATTTCAATGTGCATGTCCCTGATGAGGAAGCTTAGGCTATGAATTGCAGGCCTCTGCTTGCTCACACAGCCACCTAACGCTGTCTGCGTCCTCCTAAGTGCTCCATTAGCTGCACTGCACACATTTTCTTCCTCGTTTAAATATTTCCTAATTCCCTTTGTGGTTTCTCCTTTGACCCATAGATCATTTAGAAGTTTGTTGTTTGGTGTCCGAAATTTGTTGACTCTCTAGATATCCTGTTATCATTGATTTCCCATTTAGTTCCATTCACTCCCACTCGTCATGACTTGAATCTTCGCATGTTCATTGAGCTTTAGTTGAGGACCCAAAACCAGCTCCATGTTGGTGAACATACAATGTGCGTGTGACACAATCGTGCCGTGGTCACGCGTGGTCATTGACAGCGTTGTTCAGCGTGTCTATCTCTTACCTGACTTTGTTAATTTGTTTTATCAGTGGTCAGGTGCGGGGCGGGGGGAGGGGTAGTCAGCCTTCTTTAGATTACAGCCTGAGTTCCCTTCCCAAAGCATGCTTTACATGATGCGACTGTGTTCTTTATTTATATATATATTTTTAAAATATATTTTATTGATGTCAGAGAGGGAGAGAGAGAGAGAGAGAGAAACATCAATGATGAGAGAGAATCATTGATTGGCTGCCTCCTGCACACCCCTCACTGGGGATCAAGCCTGTAACCCGGGCATGTGCCCTGACCAGGAATCGAACCGTGACCTCCTGGTTCATAGGTTGATGCTCAACCCCTGAGCTATGCCAGCCGGGCTGGTCGTTTTCTTTAAAGACTGGTGAGGGGTGCCCAGCACACGCAGGCTGAGACCAAACTCTGAGGCACGGCTTCCCAGGCCCTCCCGGGTCAAGCCCCGCCCACACCCCAGCCTCCCTCTCACCACACAGTGTGATCACAGTGTCCACGCGGTCACGGCGAGGAAGGAACTCCTGGTGGGGCGCGGGGAATATCGGAGAGCAGGACTACCCTGTCAGCCCTCCTTCAGGCAGCACCAGCCCCACCCACCCAGCCACCTAAGGCCTTTGTGTTGGCGCCTTGCACACGCCCCGTTTGAGACAGCAACTTCCAAGTATCACCTGTCGTCCGACATCCCCAGCAGGCAGAAGCACGCTCCGGGGCCAGCCTGCGGCCCCCGGCTGGTTCTCAATCCGCACGGCCAGGGCGAGGGACGCAGTGTGACACGGGGACGTCAGGTGGACCGCCGGCGACGCTCCAATTCCTGAGCGGGAATTCGAGCTTAGATATGTGATCTGAGTTACCTAACAGGTCGATACAGGAGGAGGCTGTTTGAGGATGAGTGATTAAGTGGCCACACAGTTAAGCCGCTTTAGACGGGCAGTGCCCGACCTCGGAGTTACTCCTTCAGGGCCTCCGGGCCCCGGCCTCCCGCCCTCACTCAGCCAGCTCCTTCAGTGCAGAAGGCATCTCCCTTTTGCAAATGAGCTCAGCATCCCAAGCCGGGCGCCCGTGCCGCCTCCTCCACGGAGCCTTCCTTGATTTCCTTCTCAGAGTGGCTGTCCCCGCCCCGTCGCTGCCGCAGGAGAGTTGGCTCATGTCCTCCTTTACTGTGAAATGATGGAAATAAGTAGAGGCTCTGCAGACAGGCTGAAGCTTACATCCTGGCTCTGCCAAGTTGGCTCGAAGATGGTAAGCGAATCAGTTAACCTTTCTAAGCCTCTGTTTTCTCCTCTAAGGTAGGTTAATAATGGGAACTCCCTCGTCACGGTTGTGGGAATTAAATGAAGTGATACGTGTGATACGTGCAAGGTGCTGCAGGACCAGCCCACAATAGGCACTCGGCCGATGTTAGTGGCTGTGATGCGCACGGGTGACAATGATCAGGATGCTTGGTTAATTGTCTTGAATTACAGTGATTCTTTTTACCTGTCTCCCCTTCTTTTTTTTTTTAAAAAAAAATTTGTATTGATTTCAGAGAGGAACAGAGAGGGAGAGAGAGACAGAAACATCAATGATGAGAGAGAATCATTGATTGGCTGCCTCCTGCACGCCCCACACTGGGGATCGAGCCTGCAACCCAGGCACATGCCCTGCCCGGGAATCAAACTGTGACCTCCTGGTTCATAGGTCGATGCTCAGCCACTGAGCCACACCGGCTGGGCCCCTGTCTCCCCTTCTCAACCAGAACCTCTTAGAAGAAGGAAATGGGTCTGATTTCTGTCGCAAACACCTGTTGTGGGCCTGGACCATGGTACACACGTAGCAAATGTCTTTTAAAATGCACAATGAGATGAACCAGAATACACCCCAGCCCCTCCCCCAGTCCCCCCACCCCCCTTCCCCTTCCATTTATTGGCTGTGTTTGCTGGAGCAGCTGCACACAGGTCGGGGGGCGGGGGGCGGCCCAGAATGATGGGCGGACTCGCACCTTCAAGTTCTCGCTGAGGCTTTGTCCTTAGTTCCCGGTTCCCGTGGTTTTTCATTACAGGATGCAGGGTGGGGCGGCCGGGGTTTTGAGCCCGGCTTCGGAAGCTGGCTTTGCCCTGCTAGTTAAACACTCCCTCCCCAGCCCCCCAAACTCCACTCTGGATGACTGGCCGGGGAAGGGGCCGAGGGAGGGCCAAGGCCAGCCTCGCACACCCCCCATCGGTGTCCGGCCCTGGCTTCCCCTTCTTGGCACAGGACACAGACGTGTTTGTGCTGCACCCCAGGGGAGCCGCGGCCGGACAATGGTGAATGATTTATTCCGGGCCGTGGGTGTGAGTTCCCAAGTGTTGCTAAACCCATGGATGGCTGCCCTCCTTCCTCGCCGGCAGCCGGTGGTTTCCGGATGCGTCCGGGAGGAATTCCATTAGTTCCGGTGGCTTCCAGGCGTGGTTTTATCTTTCCCGCAACCTTCCCAGCCCTCCAGCCACGGGCGACCGACATTATGTGCATTTTCAACGTTACAACGTCAAACTCCGTGCGTGAAAAATGTTCGAGATTAACCACAGATGGGTCCCAGACCGTTCCGTATCGGATCATGTTTCTTGGTGATCTGATCCGCCGCGGGGGTGGCGTGTGTAAATGTCTGCATTAGCGAGATGTCCTCCCCGCATGGACCACGGGGTGGGGACTAATCTTCGGGGAGAACTCTGACTCCCCAGAGGTGAAGCGTGGCTCCGAATCCCCGCGTAGTTCTCCCCTGTTTCTGCCCGAGGCTACCAAACAGTTACGAACCAAAGGAATTCTTCCTTCAGACGATGAGGTTTCAGGAAAACCCCGAACAAAGCCCATGACGCACTGCTTCTGTGAAACGCACGGACCGGCCAGGAGCTGGTTGCCACCCTGTCTAGCTGTAGAATATATTTTGAATAGTTTTTCTAACACAAAATAGCTGAAAATGTGCTTGCTATTTGGCAGCTTTCTCTGAGCACTAGGGATACGTCTCGAGCATTTCCCTGGGTCCTTAAAGAGCTTTCTCCACCCTCCTTTTTACTGGTAGTGGTTGCAGAGTATTTCATTGACTGATTGTTCCACAATTTATTTATCCAAAATATCATCACTGGACGTTTGGGATAATTATATGGTCATACAGTCCATTCAGGTATCTGCCCAGCGTTCAGCAGGCATCGGCCGCCGGCCAGGCCTCCTGCGATAGGCAAGGCACACTCCCGGCCCCCTCGGAGCTCCGCGTCTGGGGAGATCTTGTGGTTGACGTGCCAGAGCAAGAATTCTACCCACAGACGTTTTGGACACGGCACTGGCCACGGGGCAGCCTGCCCTAATGGGCGGGGACGTCTCCGAAAGCCTGCTGTCCCCTCACCCCAAAGTGCTCGGACCCCGACCTGCACCTGTGGGAGGCGGGAGGCGGGAGGCTCCCATCGGGCTGGGTGCCAGGATCCTCCTCTTGTTTGCCGCCTCCTCCCAGGTGGGCGTTCCCAGTCCTGCCCAGGTCAGTCTCCGCTGCCGACTCCAGAAGATCAATGTCCAGGCTGGTGAGGAGGAAGCAGGAATGGGGCTTGAGCGGTGGTTGCTGGTCAATACTGAGCCATCGGCTCTCAACATCTGTATATATAAAAGCCCAAGCGGCCATTAAGATCAAACGACCCAACGACCGAACAACCGGTCGCTGTGACACGCACTGACCACCAGGGGGCAGACGCTCAACGCAGAAGCTGCCCCTTGGTGGTCAGTGCGCTCTCACGGCGGGAGTGCCACTCAGCTGACAGACCCATCCTGGCGGCCCACCAGCCTGGCAGCAGCCACTCCCTGCTTCAGTAATCCCACAGGTCCAATCTCTAGAGAACGGGCCAGGCACCAATGGCCCAGAGCTGCCAGCATGATCCCCGACAGCGCTGACAGCCTTGGGCACCATGGCTGCTTTCCCTCCCTAGACGCTCAGCAAGGAAGAAAGGATATAAAAGTGGCCACCAGGCGGCTCCTGACAACCAGGGCGAACGTCAGTGGGATGGATCCGGTTCCCGGGCCAGCAAGGGCATCATCCTACGGCCCACCTGGAGGGCCGATCATGTCTCGGCCACCCCCCCACCCCCCCGCCCTCGGTACCCCACCCATGCACGAATTCGTGCACCGGGCCTCTAGTATATGCATAATTGTACATGCACAGAAGTTTGTTATAAATTTCACTGGTACAAAGGATGTGTGGACAAAAGGGGCCACAGGCTACCCTGACAGCTCAGGGAAGGCCTGTGCGGTGGCCTTGCAAACTCTAAGACAGCGGTTCTCAACCGGTGGGTCGCGACCCCTTTGGGGGTCGAATGACCCTTTCACAGGGGTCGCCTGAGACCATCGGAAAACACATATATAATTACATATTGTTTTTGTGATTAATCACTGTGCTTTAATTATATTCAATTTGTAACAATGAAAATACATCCTACATATCAGATATTTACATGACGATTCATAACAGTAGCAAAATTACAGTTATGAAGTAGCAACGGAAATAATTTTATGGTTGGGGGTCACCACCACATGAGGAACTGTATTAAAGGGTCGCGGCATGAGGAAGGTTGAGAACCACTGCTCTAAGACCTAAAGTAACCACAATGGTCTGGAATGGAAACTTGAACGAAAAGCAGTTATGCCAGGTAGTCATGTCCTAGGCCGGTACCTTCCCTGACAAGGTCAATCTTTACCTTAACTGAGCCTATTGTCTTTCTGCATCCATGATAGCATATCGTTGGAATGTCACGGTAATTTCCCTTTTTCCAGACCCGTTAAAGCACAGGCACCGCTCTGCGAGGCCACACATCCCCTCATTGTTAGTGAGTTCATTGTTGACTGTTAACTATCCTGCACCCACTTAAGTAAAAGAAGGGGCTGCCTGTCCAGAGGGGGTGGGGGGCTGCCTGTCGGAGGGGCAGACGCACTGACTTTACTTTGTATATAAAGTTATTTCTATCACTTTATTTTTTGTCCGATCCCAGAGGTCTCCCCACTCTGCTTTCTCCCGCCTCCCTAATCCATCACCAGTGGAGCTCATGTCACCCACTTACGTCTCCTCTCCGGATTGTCATGTATAAAACGGGGTGAAAAGCCGCCATTCTCCGGAACATTATCCCAACCTGTTGAGCTTCTGCTTCCCGGCAACTGTGGACAGTTTGGCTCCAATAAACTCACAAAAATCCTTTAAGGTTTGAAAATGTCTTTTTACGTTAACAGATGTATAGGACGCAGCTTACAAATCGTTAAAGTCATCTAACTAAAAACAGGGCAATTAGACACAGTTACTCTCACTCTCCCTCTGTTGGCACCCCGGCTGGGGCCGGGGATGGGACCCGCAACCTAGGCACGTGCCCTGGCTAGAAACCGCGCCCTTTCGGTGTAGGGGGCGGCGCTCTTGTAACGGAGCCACACCGGCCAGGGCAGTTGTTCTGTATTTTATGACGCGGTGGCATCTTGAGGCCTTGGGGACCTTTCAGCTAATTCCCGGAGACAGCAAACAACGTGCTCGCCAGTCCAGGGTCCACACGCCCACCCGCCTCCTTTATCAAACTCTCACACACCCAGTCATCCCTGCCCCGGCCCTAAATCTCGCAGGGCCCGACAGCGGACAGCCAGGGGCCCCTACTGTCCAGACCAGGGGTGGGCAAACTTTTTGACTCGAGGGCCACAATGGGTTCTTAAACTGGACCGGAGGGCCGGAACAAAAGCATGGATGGAGTGTTTGTGTGAACTAATATAAATTCGAAGTAAACATCATTACATAAAAGGGTACGGTCTTTTTTTTTTTTTTTTAGTTTTATTCATTTCAAACGGGCCGGATCCCGCCCACAGGCCGTAGTTTGCCCTCGGCTGGTCCAGACTCTGTCAGAATTGTGCAAATCAAACCGTTCAGTCCTAAACTCACTCAGTGCACCCACATGCCTCACCCATCCCAACCCACATTACCCACACGGGAGACTGTGGCCGGCACTTGCCCCGCCCCCTGCAATCTGCCCACCCGGCTGCTTCTCCCTGTGGCCCCAGGCCCCCCAGCCCCTGCTTCCCGAGGACTGTGAGGAACCCACCACATCCCCAGGCTGTCCTCTCCTCTCCCTCTGTCCTCTTAATAAGCCCCATCCAAACAAAACCCTGGATACATTTGAAAACAATGAGGAGGCCAACTGGGCTCCGGGGTGTGTGTCTGTGTGTGTGTGTGGGTGTGTGTGGGTGTGTTACTGACCATTTTAGGTTTCCCTCGCGGGCCTCCGCGCGCGACCTCATCTAAAAATCCACCTTGCATTCTTGCTGGTCAGGGCCCCTCCACTGGGCGGGGAACTCTCCCAAGTTGGCCCAAGTCTAGACTATGATGTTTTGAGCTAAATTCGTTCAGTTTCTGAAACACTGCTTCTGGGAGCTCACTCCCCCTGCAGAGTTTTACACAAAAACTTCAGATAAGAAGAACAATTGCAATGATCTCCAAGGCCACACGGGGCAGGGGGAGTGCCCTGTTGGGGGGGGAAGGGGGAGGT